>NC_056748.1:650698376-650740876 GCF_019279795.1 Protopterus annectens
TCTGTATTGCAGCTGATTTCTGTAGAACAACTACCTAACAAATGGCTTGCAAATTACTGTAGCTAGCTTACTGACATTAATTCTATATACCTACATCTAGCAGGAAGGTTCCTCATGTCGAGTATGAAGTTTGAAATTCTGCCTGAGATTCTACATAGTAAATTGGCAGGGGCTTTTGCCTCGTAGACGTTAGTCCATGTTGTTGGCAATCTCTCTGGTCTCCTAGAAGTGGGGATCATGTCTGAATCATGGGAATTTACCTCAGATCTCCCTTTGCCATGGAGACCTGGGAGAGGTGCACCCCAGCTTCCAACCTTCATGGTTATATCCTATTGGGGTGGGCTCGACTGTTCATATCTTACTGCCTGTAACTCATTGGCCCAAGCATAACAGTTGAAGATAGCAGCTGTAGCAGTTGGTCTTCTGCTGCTCACTTTACTTAAGAATAATGGCATCCTGATCAGAGTGGGATGCATTTTTTGCATGCTCCAATTTTATATCTTTTTGGAGAAAGGCAATGAAAAAAAAAAGTCTTGCTCTATCAGTAATCAATCTTTCTCTGAGGTAAGGTGACCTTTGAGTGAGAGTAATAGTGTTTAAGAATAATTTAAAGGTCACGGTTTACAGAGGTTATTAAGTAATGTCAAAGGCATGAAATATATAGTGGGATTTCCTACAGTATTAAAAGTGTTTTTTTTTTTTTTAAATCTGAAATGTAAAAGTTCATTACTGCAGAATCAGCAATGCATAGTACACAGACGATGGGATGACGTACATGCTTGACTATAAAATGAAGGACATTTGTTTAAAATACCTCACAAACTGGTACTCAGATTAGTGGAAGCAGAAGATAAGCATGAAAATTAGACTAATGAAACAGAAGAGATAAAATATCTGAGTGTGCTTTTGGAATCATGCAGGTGTAACTTACTCTTTTTTTTTCCATACAGAGTGTTTGCTGTCTTGGAAACAAGGTGATCTTCATCTGTTGTGTGTTAAAAAGAGGACTGCAAGAAAAGGGTACCTTTTTCCAGATGTGAATGCATGTCAATAACCCGTATATGGAGAAATAACATTGACAGTCGTTATCAGAACAATCATATGAACTACTGCACAGCAATGGGGACTTTTACTCACCATATTGGATTAGGAGACAAACTGATTTTTGCTAGGAGTAAATACACAGCAACAACCATATCTGTCAACAACATTATGGATTTTTTTATAACTATATTACTAAATGGATGATTGCTGTGGTGGTGCTGCGGTAGCATTGTCGCCTCAGAGTAAGACGTTGTCCTGTTCGATTCTCAGCTAGAGCGTCTTTTGTGTGGAGACATGCGTGAATGGGTGTACCTTCATTGAAGGTTGTGCGTCAGGGACGGCAACTCAGCACGTAAAAAATCTACTGCCAATCATTAGCGGACCGGAGTTCCGCTGTAGCGACCCCTAAGAGGGAAAAGCCGAAGACAAAACAAAATTACTGCAGAGTGGTGCTAGCAGCAGAGAACTGAGAAAAGTGACTACTTTCCTGATCTAAGTATTTTTTTGCTGTTTTTACCTGAGAGACCTTCCTTTTCTTACTTTGAACAAGTTTAAACTGCTTTATTACCTGTTTTTTGCATTGTACATTATCTGCACTTAAAGTTACATTTGGTCGAAAGTTTGTTGTTAAATTTAACTGTTGAGGCTACCCACTAAAGTGAGCTAGCCTGTGTAAGTGATTTATTACTGTTTTTCCTGCATTTCTGTGTACTTTTTAACCTAAAAAACAAAAAAAACAAAAAATATACTTGTTTTCCCACCTTTCTCGACTAGTTTAGACCAGTATACAGGCTTTGCTGTATTCTGGACTGTGGTGTAGTTCCTGTGTTGTCCATTGCCTTACTTGGATAGAAGGAAGTTTCTTTGCTCACCAGTGGGAGTGGGGAGCCTTGAGCAGCATATCTGTCCCTGAAGGAGTGACCTCAGCACAAGAGCTTGTAGTAATTGGTCGTTTTGGACCATTTCCAGCTCTTTTGAAGTTCCCTATTTAAAATCCGCATTTGCACGGCTTTGCGCGATTGTGCGCATAGCGCAGCGCTGGTTAAACAGGCTTAAACTATTCCTGGCTCCGCCAAGTCTGCACTTCAATTTTTCCCTTAAGAAAGCTCTACTTTCAACAAAATCAGTCTATTCGCTTTATCATAAGCCTAGCACTTGCTCCTAAAACCTTTCTTTTAAGTGAAGCACCCTTAAACTAACGTAAGCACAACATCCACCTACAACCCATGCTAATACCCACTTCCCTTCAAAGTCCTCTCTCTGACCCAGTTAGACATCACCCCCTTATACTATTCTGGCATGTCGAGTGGTATATTACTGACGTCCTCTCCAGTTCAGCTTTTTAATCTGGGAATCCTGAGAAAATGTTACAATTGTCTCATGTACACAGACAACCCTCTCCTCCTCCCAACAAACACAAACACATGTGAGAGATGCAACTATATAGCCAAACTGGAGGCTGAACTCTCTCAACACAGGACTAGCAAGACCAGACAGGAGGAGAAGGTAACCACACACACAACAAACCCAGTCTCACATAAACCAACCACAACTGCAAACCAAACACATAATAACACAAAGACATACTCGGAGGCTCTAATAAAAAACTTACCGAAACAACAGAGGCTCCCAAAGCAGACATCCAAGAAAACACCACCTCAAAACTCTGCACATGCAACACATAGTACACAAAGTCAGTGTGCCAAACAATCACAGCCCTTAAGGTGAAACACCATGCCTGATACACTAGTAATAGGTGACTCTATAGTCAGACACACTGACGTCCCGCTTACCAGGTTGAACAAAGAGAGGGTAACGTTGAGCTGCCTGTCAGGAGCTAGGATCTGCCACATAACACAAGCACTCAGGTCACTCCAAAGCAAGTACAAATATGACTCCGTCATTGTCCATGCCGGCGTGAATGACCTGAGACGTACCTCCTTGGACTACATGAAAAGAGACATAGAGGAGCTCTCTGATTATGTGCCCAGGCCGGTATGACCCTGACCCTGAGCAGCATCTTGCTCTCACCAAGAATGATGCCACAATACAAAGACAAGATGATCAGCTTTAATAATTGGCTCAATTACTGGTGTCATTCTAGGGGGATCCAATGTCTGTCTGCTTGGGGTAACATGCTGGACAAGCCATGCTGCTTCCCAAGGGACGGATTGCACCTGTTACCACTGGGCTTCCGGATATTGGCTAAGGCTCTTGCCACCCCCATAGTGCCTTTTTTAGGCAAGGCTCAAAAGACAAACCCACCACCTTAGAAAACAATAAAGGAAATAAACTAAGGGTAATGCTGCTCAACGCCAGAAGTCTAAATCTCAAGATGCAGGCTCTCAAAGCACTCCTCAGTATGGAGAGCATCAATGTCTGTGCAGTAACTGAAACCTGGTTCAAGGCTCCTGAGAGCACCCCAGCCCTACCAGGTTATACCTCGTATCATACATTTTGGCCCCAAAACCTGGGCCGAGCCACAAAAGGAGGGGGAGTGTCCATATTCATTAAAGACACCCACACCTCCAGGTTAGTGGCAATGCACGAAGCATCGGAGACCATCCATGTGCAACTAACCATAGGCAAAACTGCTATACAACTTGTAGCATGCTACAGACCACCCTCGCAATCTCAGGAACTCCATTCAGCCTTCCTGAAGACACTGGAAGATATGAATGTCTCAACAAATACCATCATATTGGGAGACTTCAACTACCCAAACATAGACTGGGTGCATTACTCAAGCCCCAACACCCTAGCCCAAAGGTTCCTGGAATTCATCAACTCAAATGCGATGGAACAACTAGTCACCTCCCCCACAAGGGGAAATAATATACTTGACCTGATCATCACACACATGGGGACAAAATGCTCAACACCGGAAGTATACCCCTCACTAGTGAGATCAGACCATAAACTAATAACCCTAGATATTCATATCCCACCTCCACCCTCAGCACAAAAGACCACAGTGAGAAACTTCTCATAAGCTGACTTTACACTCCTTAGGACTGAAATGGTATCCTTCAAGCCCCCTGGGCCAGTGGAAACCACATCCCACACTGCTGAATCCTTCACAAATGCTTTCTACGGGCATCTCCAAGAATGCATGGATCATGCAATCCCAAATAAAACCAAGACCCTTTCCACCAAAGGCAGACATCCTATTTGGTGGACCCCAGCCATAAACAAACTTTATAACAAGAGAAGGAAGCTACTGCAAGACAGAGCAAAATCCCATAAAGGGAAGGCATCCCTGATCAGCACTAGCAAAAAACTATGTTTGCTAATAAAATCATCAAAGGCCAACTTTGAGAGAAAAATCGCTAAGGACACTAAAGAAAATCACAAGGCCTTCTTCAGTTATGTTAGAAACCTGGGCGGAAACCCTCAGATATGAGCAGAGTTAGCTCATAATGGCAAAAATACACTGAACCCACAGATATTGCCAACATACTGGCAGACAGGTTCAGTGCAAATTTCTCCCCTCCCTCTCCCCCAAAAGACTAAATAAATATCTCAGCTGAATGCAACCTCCCTGAAATCTCAGATGTCCAGTTGAGAGCTGCCCTCAGCAAAGCTAAAAATACAGCATCCATGGGACCTGACGGTGTCCCGGTTTGCATGCTACGTGAACTCCTAGAGGAGCTAAACCCGCACATAAGAACGTTGTTTAATCTTAGCATTGCTACAGGATACGTCCCTGAACACTGGCGTACAGCTACAGTGGTCCCACTCCACAAAGGTGGCACCTCTACAGACCCTGGAAACTGTCGCCCCATAAGCTTGACCAGCCTGGTCTGCAAAGCTATGGAAAGGATCATTATGGAACTCATAAACAAAGACATTGGGGATCTACAGACAATTGACCCTACCCAGTTCGGCTTTGTAAAAGGCAGATCCTGTCTTTTAAACCTGGTGGACATTTTTGAAACAGTCACTAGAGCCATCGATGAAGGCAAAGCAGTTCATATAGCCTACCTGGATCTGGCAAAAGCCTTCGACACAATACCCCACTCAGGCATCATAGACAAGCTCAACAGCTTAAATGAAAACCCGTTTGTCACAAGATGGGTTGCAAACTGGCTAAAGGACAGAACCCACAAAGTCAGAATAGCTGGAGCTATGTCAGACTCTAAGCAAGTCACAAGTGGAGTCCCACAGGGCTCTGTCTTGGGACCCCTCTTGTTCGGCATTTATTTCTCAGATGTGCTGGCAAACATAGGGGGGTTGTAGCTGACAAAGTTCACAGACAACTGCAAACTAGGCGCCATAGTCGACACACCAGCTGACACATGCATCCTCCAGAAGGGCCTCACAGAAACCGACGACTGGTGCCAGAGTCATGGCCTTAAACTAAATGCCAAAAAATGTATAGTCATCCCCTTTGGAAAAAACAAAGTACCCACAAATTACCACATAGGTGGTAATCCATTAAGTACGGAAAAAGTAATCAGAGACCTGGGGACCCAAGTTGACAGTGACCTCTCATTTGACACCCACGTCGCCAAAGTGGTTAGAAAGACCTTCTACCTTGCCCACCTTATCATGAAGGGATTCACATCCAGATCAAAGGATGTCATTGTACCCTTATATTCCTCCCTTATCAGGCCTATGATTGAGTACAATGCCCCATTTGGTAAGTACCTCACCTGGCACCTGCAGCAGCTGGAGAGACCCCAAAAGTACCTTACCAAGAGGATCAAGGGTCTCCAGCATATGTCATATGCTGCCAGACTGAAAAAGCTCCAGCTCTATTCAGTAGCATACCGCCTGCTCAGAGGTGATCTGTGCCTTACGTACAAGGCCATGTCCAATTCGGAATTAATGGACATGCTCCACCTCAAAAAATCCAAATCCATCAGAGCCACGAGAGCTAAAGATCTAAACCTCAGCACAAATATGAATAGAACATGCTGGAGGGACAGATTCATAACCCAGAGGCTTCCCACACTCTGGAACAGGATATCTGTCCATGTTAGGCAGAGCCCCTCACTGACTCTCTTCAAGAGAAATCTGAACGAATGGATGGGTGATCGTAGGTTTACCCCGGGGGTCATCTCTGTGTCATTGCTAGATAGAGGCGCAGTAAACTAAATTTAATTTAAATTGTACACTTTTGTATCATTACATGGGGTGGCGAAAGCCACATACACTTTGGATAGGCTTATAAATGCCCTAGGGCAGATAGCCTAGTACTATACTATGAAACTATGATGGAGAAGACAACTTCAGTTTATTTACTTATTGGCATTTGTTTACTGGGAAAGTTTAACCAAGAAATAATGGACATCATCTGCATTGTTTCATCATTTACAGTCAGTTTCATTTATGAGCAACCGTTCCATTATTCAGACATACTTGACATCAATTACATCATTTTCGAATAGTTTTAATTAAAAACAACAGATGCATCGGTTGTACATGAATACATTTTTTTTAAATACAGGGAAGTATATGCAGTACAATATCATCAGCATGCAAAGCTCGTCATGTATTATGTACGAATATTTGTTACTATAAAGACTTATTCAAAATCTAAGATATAGGAAGATAAGATATAGAGTTAGAGCAGCCCAAAGAAAGGAAGGAGGGGAGGAGGAACAAGGAAAGGAGATGAGATGATAGAGAATAACACGATTGTGATAACAGTACATTAAGTTTTCTTCAGCAGGCAGTTATAGCACAAATTCAAGTAGATTCATTAGTACCAGTTTAACCATGGGCAGTGCAAGTGCGATTCATCTGTCTACCAGGTGTTGATTCCACTGGCGTTTAAACTCTTTCAGGCTGCAGACTGTTCTTAAGTGGACTGGGATGACATTGCAGCTATAAGCAATGCAGTATGAATATAGAAGTATCCTGCACTGCTGTTAAGTTTAGTTATGGAGAGTAATGACTTGTCAGTAGAGCATAGATGCATCTTAATAGTGTAAGGCTTACGATAGAGTGAAGAGCTGGGAATTTTTCAGGGTTATGCAGTAGTTCAAAGGTTGCATTCAGTTCTGAATACAACAGATAATTACTTAGTTTGAGTCAGTTTAGTTGTTTTACAAAAAGGCAGTGATGTAATCTATACTGTTGGTTGGTTGCAGATTGTTCTAGTGTGGCTGAAAGGAGATGAGATTGGTTAGGACAGGCAAAGCATATAATAAAAAAGTTGCTATATTTTGTCTAGCAGAGTCAGTAAGGTAGTGTTTTACTCTGCAGAGGCAGCCTAGCTTTAGTCAATTCATAATGTCATGATTAAAAGGAGATGAGGATGTTTTATTTTCCCTTTCACAGTGAAGAATCACAGTCGAGTATATTAGAGGACTGCATTATATTATTACTATTCAGGATAAGACCCTATAGACTAAATGAAGACAGGCAGGTATAGAAGAGGATTTTGCTGTAGCATTGCTTAACACTGCAAATCTACAAAAGCACTGAGATATTGTTTGTCTGGGTATACCATATTAAGGATTTTAACAGGATTTTCTGTAGTGTCTATATGGTTGTACATGCAATAAATTGTGTGTAATGTATACACATTATGTCTGTTTTGTGTGTGTAGAACTAATTTAAACAAAAAAGTATGACTGCTAATGCTGGAAAGTTGGGAATTATTCTTTATTATACAATGACTGGCCATTAGCATTCAAAAACGAACACACTGATTGGTCAGCCCAACCAGCTTGCCCATTGTAAATCAAGTATATACCAATGTAAAAAAGTTCAATACAAAACAGTCCCAGAACCAGTGACAAGTCCACAGAAAAAGATTACAAATGCCAAAACCCAAAGTATTCTGTCTAACAGCAGGCAGGTATGAAGCAAATAAGAAATCCACTACGAAAAACTTTGAATAAACGGCTTGTATTTTTCGTAACATTTGAATAAATGGCTTATATTTCCATTAGACATTTGAATAAACAGCTTGTATTTTTCATAGACATTTCAATAAATGGCTTGTATTTTTCATAGTGGATCTATTATTTGCTTCATACCTGCCTACTGTCACACGGAACACTTTGGGTTTCGACATTAATGTAAAAAAAAAGTTTGGCCATCCGGATTTTCTTCTATTAATATATGCTACATTAACTCTACTTATTTTATTTTTTTTTAAACTGAAAATAATGTGCACTATTGTGATACAAATGATCCATTAGCAGGTGTTTTTTCAAGCAAAATCCTTTATTATCCAACAACTTCAGCCATATCAGTCTTTTTAGTACAATACAGTCTCCAAAACAACAACAGTGAATCACTTGGTGACAGTTTGAAATAAAGTTGTCATTGAGACATCCTGAAATTAGAGAGACACCCTGAAATGAAAAATTCCAAGTGTGTTTCTGACATTGGCAGGTAGTTTAACAAGAAAAAGCTAACTTGTTCAAACTGTTAGATTCGTTAATTCTGCGAACTACAAGATCAGCTGTCTTTGGGGGAATGACTCGATCCCCCTCTAGGCAGAAAGTCTTATTAGGATATTTTTATAGGAAGATAAGATTTGATTCAAATTGCAGAACTGCACTTTTACAGATTATCCCTTGCCATCAATCCAAGAAATGCCCTTTCTTTTCTGCAGACCAATATCTGATCTGTAGTAGCACTGGTGTAACTAGTTATTCCACTGCATCGCCAAGTGAACCACTGTTATTGTTTTGAAGACTGTATTGTAATAAAAAGACTGATATGGCTGTTTTTGTTGAATAACAAAGGATTTTGCTTGAAAAAACCGTGGTTGTTTTGGTGCGCTGTGTATGCTTCCGTGGTTGGTTTGTTTTTTTTTTTAATTAAAAGCAAAAAAAAAAAAGCAACAGAGGTCTTCCTTTCTCTGTTGCCACTTTACACAGCACTGATACACTGCGTAAGCATGGGAATGAAATTCCCATACACATGCACAGTACATCAAGAAAAAGTACAGTTGTGTACCTACCATAAATGTAGATGTTCGAGTGTATTCACTGTTGCAGTCATTACACTTGGGTTATCCTGCTGGCAGGCAACCCGCAGTCGGCCTGAATTCCAAAGTCCTGGTCCGGCATCGGCTGCTGTCACCTCTTCCCTGACATCAGTGCGCCAGGGGTATACAAGATGCAGCCGATGCCATTATCTTCAGTTTTTCTTGCCCCAGATGTCAGGTGCGCCCAAAAGGGTAGGCTGTAAAAATTATGATTATAAAAAAGCATGCACATAACCTTCATCTACAAGCAAATACACCACATAGGTTGTATAGAATAGATAGGTACCGGTAAGTCTCAGCAAAGAAAAAAGGGGGGATGGTGGGAGGGTAACCTGGACTGCAACAGTGAATACACTCGAACATCTACATTTATGGTAGGTACACAACTGTACTATGTTCATCGTGTTTCACTGTTGCAGTCATTACACTTGGGTTGAATCCCAAAGCTGAGGTTGGGCGGCTGGGCCTAAACAGAGTTTGGAATGGCTATGAGGCCCTGCAGAACTACAGTGGCAAAGCCTGCTCTGGATTTAGAGTAGAGAGGTAAATGGTAGTGCTTTGTAAAAGTGTGCACTGAAGTCCATGTTGCAGCCTCCAAAATATCCTTGGTTGGTACTCCTCTGAGGAAGGCTGCTGAAGTGGCTGCTGCTCTGGTAGAATGTGGCCTAATGCCCTTGGGCACTGATTTTCCATGTTGTGAATAGCAGAAACGAATGCAGTGGCCTATCCATTTTGAAATAGTCTGCTTTGAAATGGCTTTCCCTTGGGAACCTGCAGGATATGCCACTAAGAGTTTTTCAGTGTTTCTAAAGGCTTTAGTCTTGTCCAAGTAAAAGCGTAGCTGTCTGTGTATGTCCAAAGTATGCAGAAGTCTCTCCCCCTTATTCTGTGGATTTGGAAAAAAGGTAGGCAAATGTATGGTTTGGTTAAGGGCTATGCTGGACACTACCTTAGGCATAAATGTGGGGGTTGTCCTTAGAGAAACCTTGTCCTGATGAAAAATAATAAAAGGTTCCACAGCCATTAGTGCCTGTAACTCTGAGACTCTTCTTGCTGAAGTTATTGCTAGGAGAAGAGCAGTTTTCCATGACAAGTATTTTATCTCTGCTGTATTGGCTGGCTCAAAAGGAGGCAGTGTGAGTTTTTCCAAGACAAAATTGAAGTCCCATGTAGGCATTGGAGCTCTCCTCGGAGGTCTTATGTTTTTGGTCCCTCTGAGAAACTGTCTTAGCAGTGGCTGAGAAAAAATAGGTGGGTCCGTATTGTAATGAGCTGAAATGGCAGAGGCATGGATCTTAATTGATGAGAAGGATATGCCTTTGTCCAGCATCTCAGTTAGGTATTGCAAAATCTGTGGAATATTTGGTTCAAGCGAGTCAATTCCCTGCGCTTGGTTCCAAGCACAGAATATCTTCCATTTTTCTGCATAAGATTTTCTGGTGCTGGGCCTCCTGGCCTCCAAAATAACATCCATAACTGCTTTAGAGAGAGGTGTGTTCTGAATGATTACATTATCCGCCATGCAGCCAGATTTAGGGTTTTGAGTTGGCTGTGCAGGATCTGATTGTTCTGTTGGGTCAGCAAATGAGGTATTAGAGGCAATGTCCAGGCTGGGTCTTGAGACAAGCTCTTTAGGATTGGGTACCAGTGCTGGTGTGGCCAGTCTGGGGCAATCAGTATCATTTTTGGCTTCTCTTGTCTGACCTTTAGGAGTACCTTGGAGAGGAGAGGCAGAGGAGGGAAGGCATATACTGTAAGGGCTTTCCAGCTGAATGAAAGGGCGTCCACTTTCCATGCTTTCTTGTGATAAGTCCAAGTGCAGAATCTCTGTAGCTGGCAGTTGTGAGGGGAGGTGGATAGATCTATGTCTGGGCATCCCTATTTCCCTGTTATCATGTTGAAGATTTGTGGATCCAGTTTCCACTCATGAGGATCCATGAGGTTTCTGCTTAGTTCGTCTGCCAAAGTATTTGTCTTTCCTGGCAGGAATTGTGCTTGCAGATGTACTTGATATGTCAATGATGTATTCCACAAAGTCATGGCTTGCCTGCAGAGGGGTAAGAATGTGTGCCCCCTTGCTTGTTTATGTACCACATGACTGTAGTATTGTCTGTCTTTATCAGTAGTTGTACTGGATGAAGTAGGTCCTTGAAGGCTGTCAGGGCATTTTGTACAGCTAGCATCTCTTTTTGATTGATATGAAGATGCATTTGGTTTATAGGCCATGTGCCCTGAATACATTTTCCTGCCATGTGCACCCCCCAGGCATAATCTGATGCATCTGTTGTTAGTGTCTGCCTGGCAGTGGGAAAGGTGAATGGCTGTCCCTTGTTGTGGTGACAGGCCTGTGCCCACCATTGAAATTCCTGTTGCAGGCAGGGAATGAGAGTAATTACTGTTTCCAGGCTGTGGCAATGTTGAGTCTAAACACTTTTCAGATACCATTGTAGTTTCCTCATATGCAGTCTTGCATATGTAATTAGTAGAATGCAGGATGCCATGTAGCCCAGAGCCTGCAGAATTTTCCTTGAAGATAACTGGGTCTTTGTTGCCATGTCTTTGAAGTAAGAAGTCAGATGCCTTTGTTTGTCTGGCGTGAGATAAGCCATCTGGGTAGTTGTATTTAAGCTTGCACCCAGGAATATTATCTCTTGAGAGGGCACTAGTTTTGATTTCTTTTTGTTTACTGTGTACCCTAGGCAAATTAGTAATCTTTTTACAAATGCCAGATGCTGTAGTAGAATATCTTTGTCCTTTGCTTGAATAAGGCAGTCGTCCAATTAGAGGAATATTTGAATTCCTCTTTGTCTGCAAAATGCAATTACTGGTGCCAGGCATTTTGTGAAGACCCTGGGTGCAGTAGATAAGCCAAAGGGCAGTGCAGAGAATTGGTAGTGCATTGAGCCAGCTATGAATCTGAGGTATTTTCTGCAAGTTTGTCTGATTGGGACATGCAGGTATGCCTCTTTGAGGTCCAAAGTTACAAGCCAAGCCTTCCTGTCCAGCATGGGCAGAAGCTGCTGTAGAGTCAACATTTTGAATTTTGGGACGTCCAGAAAAGTATTTAGTATAGACAGGTCCAGAATTGGTCTCCAGGCTTTGTCCTTTCTTGGTACTAAGTAAAGTCTTGAGTAAAATCCTTGTCCCTGTTCTTGTTGTGGCACTGGCTGAATAGCCCCCATGTCCATGAGAGATGAAACTTGTTTTTGTGCCTCTTGCCACTGGTTGCGTGGCAGGTCTGGCATACCGTTTGCCTTTGGAAAGGTGTGAAAGTGGAACCTGTAGCCCAGAGAGACTATATTTAAGACCCATTTGTCCTGGGTGATCTTGTGCCAGTTTTGTGAAAAAAAGTGCTAGCTTTCCCCCTAAGGGTGCTGCCAAAAAATAAGTGCTTGGCATTGGCAGAGGGAAGTCATTGGGACTGTTTTCTATAAGGCTGTGATTTGTCTTCTCCGCTTTTGGAGGTAGAACCACCCCATTGTTTGGGCCTGTATGAGCCCTGGGGCTGTTGCCTGCCTCTAGGGCATCTGAATCTGCCTCTTTGTGGTCTGTCTTACACTGGAAAGGACCAATTCTTAGAGGGCCAGTCCCTGCTAAATCTGGGTGGCTGTACCTGTAAGAAATCCTTTACTGTCTGCATAGAGTTTGCTTTATCCTCCATTTTCTTTAACACCTCCTCTGCCTTAACACCAAACAAAGTATCATGCTGTAACGGAGCATCCAATAATTTTGCTTTAACATGATCAGGCAAATTCTGTTCCTTTAACCAAGCATGCCTTCTAATAACAGAACCTGTAACAGCGGCCCTGCACGAGGCCTCCAATGAATCATAGCCACATTGCAAAGTATGCTTTCCCACTTGTTCAGCTGCATGCAATAAATCCTGCAAATCTTTGTTCTCAGTACATTCAGAATTTGTCAACATTTTTTGTTTGAACAAAGACATTAAATATTGCTGATATTTGAGCATATGAAACTGACAATTTAAAGCCCTTACAGCCAAGGTAGCAGAAGTGTAAACTTTTTTCCCCCATCTGTCCAAAGCCGTAGAATCTCTGTCTGAGGGGACAGGGTTTTTGGCAGAAGCAGCCTTGAACCCTTTGGGACCCTGTGAGATAGTTTCTGGGTCAGCAGCAGGGTTTTTATAAAGAAATTTATGGGTGTCTGGGACCCTGTAGTATCTGTCTGGCTTGACAGGGGCAGGAGGTAAGGAGTCTAGAGACAGGCCGGACTCTGAGAAAACATCATCTACTATGTCTAGAACAGGGGGACTTGCAAGAGGTCTGTGCTGAGGAAGTAAAAGAAAGTCCCTAAGTCTTTTCTTAGAATCGGAATAATCCTGGCTCTCAAAATGGAAATGCTCTCTCATGGTATGCAGGGTTTCCCCAAAAGAATAGTCCTCCGGAGGAGAAGCTGAAGGAATAGAATCTTCAGCATCAGAATCCTCATAGGGAGGAACAGAATATCCCTGATCAGAAGAGGAGTCAGAGGAAATGGAAACCTGATCAGAGGAATCATATTCAGTGTCTTGCCTAGGCCTCTTATCAGGAGGGGGATGGGAACCCCTGATCAAAGTAATTAGGTCTTCAGCCATTTTGAGCATCTGTTTCTTAGGCATAGAAGCCTGTCCTGGAGAATGCTGCACTGGTTTCCTTGTCTTTAAAACTGTTTTAGACTTTGTCTTGGATGCTGACGTAGGCTTTATATGAAGTTGTGTAGGTCTGAAGACACCCTCAGAAGCCGATGCCTGCACAGCGGCTCCGGACCCATCTGAGGGATTAATTTCCGAAGGACCAATACCTTGAGTTTCCAGAGGCCTAGCTGTCTCCACGTAGTAGTCGGAGGCGGCCTGTGGCTCTGAGATAGCAGGAGTCAGGGGCTGTGAAAGCGCCTCACTGAGCACCGGCGAACCGGCGACTGGCCTAGAAAAGGCTTCGTCATCGGTTTTGGACCTCGGATGCTTGTCCTTGTCTTTATCCTTGCGTTTTTTATGAATTCCGGTCATTGGTTGTTCCAACGGCATTATGTAGTTAAACCTTCTGCCAAAATAATGAAAAGCAAAATCATACCAACGCTTAATAGTGCGTTGGTTAAATCTAGCACAAAACCAACAACTAGCAACATTGTGGTCAGGGCCTAGGCAAGGAATACAGTAAGAGTGGAAATCCTTATGAGGTATTTGCTTCCCACAAGAAATACAATTGTTAACTTTTTCTGACATCGGTCTGGAGCAAGTAACAAGTTTCCCCAATGGGGTACTTAGCTTTACTAAAGACTTCGGATCTGAAATTCGATTTTGAAAATCTCAGGAGTCAGCCAACCGGCACTTGCGAACTGCTTTTGCTTCGGGCACCGTGCGGCAAGAAAGACTGAAGAAAATGGCATCAGCTGCATCTTTTATACCCCTGGCACACTGACGTCAGGGAAGAGGCAACAGCAGCCGACACCGGACCAGGACTTTGGAATTCAGGTGACTGCGGGTTGCCTGCCAGCAGGATAACCCAAGTGTAATGACTGCAACAGTGAAACACGATGAACATCCCCAGGATACCGGCAGAAATGCGGAAGAGCAGCACAGCGCCCTTACAAAAGGGCATTATTTAAGAAATATAAGTAACCTTTTTCTTAAATTATGTCATTGTATAATAGCAATAACCCATGGCTGGGTGTGGGTAATGCTGGATTTGCTCATGGTTGGCTTAATTTGGTCACTCGGGATTTGCCCTTGTGACCAAACCACACCAACTGTGGGTAAATCCCACATTACTCACACCCAGCTGTGGGATATTGCTATAACAGTACTACCACACAAAATACATTCTGAGAGTTCACACTTCATTTTATTCAAAACAATTTGTACCATACTGAGTGTTAGAAAAAGTGGCTGGTCTTTAGAAAAACTGAAAATCCTCCCTTTTTAAGGTGGGTTATGAATTAAAGGACATTGATAAAAGCTATATATTTAGATTAGATGTTTATATGTGGAGCATTTTGTGAGATTTGCAAATTGAAGACTTATTTAAAGACACTTACATTTTAACTAGATTTTGAGTGAGTTGCATGTAATATGATCATATTGTGATTAATGTTAAGGATTAGGCTAACTTGCTAGTCACTGCTTGATTATTGGGGTTGCCCAGGCCCTGCCTCATGAGGGGGAGCATTTGTAACGTATTGTTGTTACTGGCAGGAGATTAAACTAGACTGGTTGAAGTAATAAAACTGATGCACATAACTGTAATGTTAATGTTGAATTCAGTGTTGTTAGCCATGAGCTACTGCTTCATAGTCTTACAGTGGGAGGGGGGGGGGTTGTATGGTCATGTGACAGTAGCATGGTGGATGCACACTGTTTCTCACAATGTTAATTACAAGATTATTATTACTGATGTGAGTCTTCTATAAATGGTTTGATGGAGTGATGTAACCTGTGTCTTGGAAAGATTTATAGAATGCTGTGACAGATGGTCCATCATTATAACACAGAAATAACAACAGTGAATATAGTGTACAAGTGTGCGACTGAGGTATGATGTTTCTGTCTAATGAGGTAAGTGATTGGATAACATGCCTCCTATATTGCGGGTAAAACTAGGGTGAAGTGTACGATGCATAAGGTTACTGCTAAGCATTTTTTTTTTGAGTGATAAGAGCGCAAAACTCATGAGCTACCAAAATACTGGTTGGGACAATGGATATGCTGGCTTAATAAAGTGAGAGAAAGGGAAGTTGAATTTTCTCTGATGTGTTAACAGAAAAGGTCTTTGGAAAGTTTGAAAATCGCAGTGAATAAGTTAAGCGTTTTAGTTCTGGTGGATTATTTGTGTTCTGGACTGTTTGTTTTCCATTGCTTTAAATAAATTTATTCTTCTGATTCCAGGGCTGGCTTACAGTTATATCCTGCACCTCCACAGTGCCTTTCTTTTTTGTTTTTGTTGTGGCTTAGACTTTCTGTGAGTCCTGGCACTGGTTCTCTTCCATGGTTCTTAACAGAAGATTTGTTGCTATTGTTAAGTGACTCATTTTACTACAGAAGATGATGGCAGGAGTTTTTAACCACCAAGAAAAAAGGATGTGATAATTTGTAGGGGGGGGGGGGCGTGCAGTGATGACTCCAGCATCCCAGCATGGAGTAGTTACAGGACAATAGGCAAGGCATTCGTACATACATCCAGTAATGAAAATGAGAAGTTAAAGGTAAGGAGGTTTTGTTTGACACTGGTGATGCAGTGGCAAAATAACATACATTTATTTACAGGGTATAACGTGGTGACTGGGTACGGCCTGTGTTACTGTTGTGAGGTACAGCCCTAACATGATCACTGTTATGAACACAGGGACACAATCACATTAAAAGGAGAATTAATGTCATCACTGTTATGAACACAGGTACACAATCACATTAAAAGGAGAATTTTAATGTTAATATTGCATTGCCCTGAGAATAGGATGGGAGAGATGATTACAGGTTAAGTACCAATTGTTTTAGGTTTGTTGTATTGTCATGGTTATAGAAGATTTAGTGAAAGTTGCAAATCAGTATGTTACTTTAAGGGTGAGAACCAAATGTGTTATTATTCTGTATGGGGATAACAACTTTGTGTTTCTATAACAATAATTTCTGGCTGGATTCTATGATGGGCCAGATATTTCTTGGCTTAGTTACTCAGATTGTTAACATATACTTTTGATTTAATAAAGATTAAAAATCACGTAGAGAGTGACCACAAGGGTATTAGTTATACTGCTTCAGCAGAATGCAAACAGTGAAATTGACATAAATAAGCTATTATACAATATCTACATATACATTTTGATGTTCAGAGTGACATGACAAACTCAAACCTAAATTTACTGTTTCACGTCTACCTGACATTGAAGAGTGTTCCAGATTACAATAAGTAATATGGAGCACTCTTCTATCTGATATTTTAATAAAATGGAGCAAGTAAACAAAAACAGATAAAAGCAAGTGAGTGCTTTCGGGGCAAGCTGCCTTCATCAGACAAAATACTGAATGGAGTTACAACATTTAAATAAAAAGGCACCAATATCATTTCAATGACAGGGTCTCCGCCCCTTCAAAACAGGTTTTAACGGTAAAACACCATTCAAGCCTAGCGCCCTGTCATCTCTCAACTCAACTATCCATCTTATTTCATTCACTTCAGTTAAATACCCTAAATTCCCTCCCCTCAAACTTATTTTCACAACCTGCAAAACCAAAAACACAAAGCTATGTCCATTACTGCCCACGACATGCTGATACAAAACATTATGAGTATTCCTACATCTTACAGCAGACAAATGTTGCAAAATAAAATTCAGGGCTTTTATCTGTTTTCATTTGTTTACTTGCTCCGGTTTATTAAAATTTCACTCATCTTCAGCCTGGTGGTCTGGAGCTTTTGTTGCTTTAGCAGTGTTGTTGCTTGTGTTTAACACCTGACCTTTGGTGTCCGTTTTCCTTTTTTATAGTTTACATTTTCTATCTGACATTGAAGAATGGTCCAGATTATAGTAAGTAAAACAGAGGACATTACAAAAGGTAAACGTGCATAAATTATGTTTAAAGCTGAACAGTAAGACTATCTAGTCTACCTAAAAGGTGTTTTATGTAAGAGAGGATATTTTCAGACTGGACCAATTTTTAGCAATGGATATTTTTTCTCAAAGTTATTGATTCAAAGAATCAAAATTAAGATACCATAGAAAAGTAAATTCAGTTTTTATTAATAAATTAGATGTGCTGCTGTGATTGGTAGTTTAGACACAGAATTATGTGAAGAAGATTAATTGTGTAAAGTCTTGCCCATAACTATAGATATCCTTCAAATCCATGTTGCAGTATTCTCACATGTGGGATCCTCTGCGTCCAGCTCATATACAAAAGCTTAGCCTGGTTGCTGTAAGGTGCATGGGATGTCACACGCAGGGGCCATAAATCGTGGGCCATAAATCTGACATGCGCACACATTCAGACCTCAGAACTGAATGCCCAGTCAGATAATAGTCTAAGGGTAGCTGAAGGATGCCATCCAGATAGAGAAAAGGTCATCTAGGGGGAAGGAGGGAGGGAGGGAATACTGCAACATGGAAGAGAAGAACATCCATGGTTATGGCAAGATTTTACACAGCTAATCTATGTCCTTCTATTCTCATCTTGCAGTATTCTCACTTGTGGGAGAGTACTAGAGCTTATGCAAGGAAAAGGGTGGAGGAAGAAGTAGCAGACTCCAGGAAGCCATGGAGGATGCCTTTTGCAAATCCTGCTCCATCTCTGGAGGTATTATCCAATTTATAGTGTTTAGTGAAAGTGTGTACAGAAGGCTATGTAGCTGCCTCTAGGACAGTGGCTGTATCAAGAACTTTAAGAAAGGCCTCTGAAGAGGCCACCGCTCTGGCGGAGTGTGCTCTAACTGTGTGGGATAACTCTTTACTATGGAAGGAGTAACAGAACGATAAAACTTTGCAGATCCAGGAGGATATGGTCTGTTTGGATACAGCTTTACCCAGGGCCCTGGGGTGAAAGGATACAAAGAGTTGATTGGACTTCCTGATGTCCTCAGTCTTGTGCAGATAAAACCTCAGTTGCCTGTGAACATCTAGGGAATGGAGCACTCTCTCACTATCATTTTGTGGTGAAGGAAAGAAGGTAGGTAAATGGACAGATTGGTTCAGAGACAGTACATTGAACATGAACGAGGGGTTAGTACGAAGAGAGACCCTGTCTTTATGAAAAATGGTATAGGGTGGAGTAGCCATGAGTGTTTGTAGCTCTGAGACCCTTCTTGCTGAAGTGAGAGCTACCAACAAGGCAGTTTTCCAGGTACATATCTTTAAAGAGGTGGAAGTTGCTAGTTCGAAGGGGGCAGAGGTAAGTTTTTCTAGAACAAAGTTTAAATCTCAAGGGGGAGAAATAGGTTTCCTTGGTGGTCTGATGTGCAGGACCCCCTTAAGAAAAGCTTCACCTCCAATCTTGATAATAGGGGTGGATCTAGAGGTAAGCAGGCTGAAATAGCTGACAAATGGACTTTCACTGAAAAGTATGAAAGTTCAGATTGTTTACGAGCTCACACTCATAGGCCAAAACTAGGGGTACGTCTGCTTGGAAGGGGTCTAGTTGCCTTTGAAGACACCAGGAGAAGAACCTTTTCCATTCTGATAAATAGGATCTCCTAGTAGTAGGTTGCCTGGCCTCCTGCAGGACAGATAGCACATCCTCTGAGTAAAGGTGACTGAAAGAGATCAGATGTTTATCACCCACAGGGTAAGGCTGAGGGTTTGCAGATGAGGGTGGATGAGAGATCCCTTCTGTTGTGTGAGAAGGTCCACCTTGTGAGGCAACTTGTGGTGATTGCCCTTGCAAGAGATAAAAGAAGGGGGGGGGGCAATGTTGCCTTGCCAATAGGGGGTCACCAGCAAGATTTTTGGCTTGTCCTTCTGAATCTTCAGCAGGACCTTCTGTATAAGATGGAAGGGGGGGAAACATGCAAGAACATCCCCTTCCAGAAGATTGTGAAAGCATCCACTCTCCACGCTTGTGGTGAAGGGAGTCTTGAGCGGAATAGCTGTAGTGGTTTGTTCTGGGGGGAGGCAAACAGATCTATCTGTGGAGTGCCCCAATGATGGACAATGTCTAAGAAAACATCTCTGTGTAACATCCATTCGTGATTTTGAGACTGTTGTCTTGTGATGGGATGTAGATCACCTATAATGTTACACTGGAGTGAGTGGCCAACTCCCATGCTTGTACAGCCAGCCTGCAAAGTAAATAGGATCTTGTCCCCATGCCTGTTGATGTACCACACTGTGATATTGTCTGTGAAGACTTGGTGGGGGTCTGGGTGTAGTAGAGGGAGGAAAGTCTTCAGACCTAGGAGAAGAGCAGTCATTTCCCTTACATTGATGTGTTTTTCCCAGAGGGAGGGCTCCCAATGAGCTTGGACCTTGAGGCCATTTATAGTGGCCCCCCACCTCAGATCCGAGGCATCTGTGTACATGTGTTGAACTGCCCTGATGGACTGTAGTGGGAGCCCTGGATTCTGTAGGATTTGCTGGCTCCACCACCTTAACTCTTGTTTCAGACAGGGCAGGAAGGGCACCTGAAAGTCCAGTGGGTGGTTGTGCTGGGACAAGACATTCTTCAAGTACCACTGGAACTTCCTCATGTATAGTCTGGCAAGGGGCACCAAGGGAAGAGTGGCTGTCATTAAACCCAGAAGGGAAAGAAATTCCCTGACTGAGATGTGGGTAACTAGGAGTAAATTTTGGAAATGGCTGGTTAGAGAAGTAACTTTTTCTGGTGGGAGGAACACCTTCATCAGATTTGTCCTTATTCTGCAACCCTAGAAGATTTGGTCTTGGGATGGCATGAGGGAGGACTTGATTAGGTTGAGTGTGAAAGGCAGACTTCCTAGGAGAGAAATAGTGAATTGCAGATGTCCCTGAAGAGTACTTTCTTCTTCTGCTTGGATGAGGAGGTTGTCCAAGTATGGGAAGATTTGTACACCTTTTGTTCTGCAGAAGGCTACTGCTGGGGCTAGACACTTTGTAAATAACCTTGGGGCTGTAGACAAGCCAAAGGGAAAAGGCAGTAAATTGATAGTGTGAGGATGACACTGCAAAACATAGGAATCTCCTGAAGTCTGGGTGGAAAGGGATATGAAGATATGCCTCTTTTAGGTCCAAAGTGGCTATAAAGGCTCTGGGAGTCAAAAGTGGAAGGAGGGTTTGCAGGGACAGCATGTCGAAAGAAGGTACATGCAGGAAGGGGTTTTTCAGGGACAGGTCTTATATTGGCCTCCATGAGCCATTATTTTTTGGAACTAGGAAGCGTCTGGAGTAAAAACCTTGACCTTCTTGTCCTGGTGGGACCTTCTCCATTGCTCCTTGTAATAACAAATCCTGAATGACCAGGGGTATCAGCTGAAGTTGTTTTTTTTAGATGAGTGTTATGCCTTTTGGAGAAGGCTTCTCCTGCCAGGTCATAAAGTACCCTTTTTCCACTACTGATAGGACACAGCGGTCGGAGGTGATTTGTTGCCACTGAGGAAGACAGTGAGAGAGGTGGGCAGAAAGGGGGAGATGATGAAGGGTATTTAGACAGTCACATGTTGCTAGGTCTGTCTGGAAAGGGCTGCCTGGGAAGTAGTGTGAGAGAAGCTAGTTCTAGTGGATGAGGGTTTTCTGGCCCCTTTCCTTGGCTTTGAAGAAGAGAAGGGTGCAGGTGCCCTTCTAACAAAGCTTAGTTTTGTTGGGTAGTTCCTATAGAATTTAGGAACTGGGGATACAAGTAGATGCTTCAGATCCTGTAGTTCTTTGCTATTTTTCTGCATATTTTTGAAAAGTTCTGAAGATTGCTTACCAAAAAGGAACCTGTTGGCCAGGGGGACATCCAAGATTTTGTTTTTGAAGTCATCTGGCAGAGGTTGAAGTCTGCGCCAGGAATACCTACGTAAGACAGAAGCAGGGGCTTCAGCAGCATCGTAGCTGCATTTTATTGAATGCCTGGCTACTTGTGCTACTAAGGAAAGTTTTAACGCAGCTTGAGGCTTAGTTGGGTAGTCAGGCATAGAGGAGAGTAGACTACAGGCCTGGGAGACTAGATCTAGGGCATACTTTAACATACAAGTCTGGTAATTGATTACCCTAAAGGCCAGGGTTGAGGAAGTGTAGATCTTCTTTCCTAGCCTGTCCATCACCTTACTGTCCTTATCTGATGGCAGCAGAGAAGAGGATGGGATCTGCCCAGATTGTTTCTCAGCAGCCACAGCAATCACAGCTGGGTCTGCCATGGGATATTTTATAAGATATTTATAATCATCAGGAACCTTGTACAAACTATCTGGCCTTTTTGGGGCTGGTGGCTGGGATTCTGGGGTCTTGGAAGCAGAGGCAAAGGCATCCAAGTATGCAGGAATCACAGGAGGAACATCAGAGGGAGAGGGGGACTCCATCTGCAGAAGCTCGAAGTATCTCTTCTGCACCTCACTCATTTGGGTGAAGTCCCACTTGAAATACTCTCTCATTTTGCAGATTGTTTCCCCAAAGGTTATGTCTTCTGGTGGGGGGTCCACTTCTAATGAGTCCTCATCTGGGAAGCAGTATTCCAGGGATAGGCCAACAGGGAGGCATAAGTGAGAAACTCATCAGAGGAAGAAGAAGAGTCTTCTTCTTGAGTGTGTGGAGGTGGTATGGAGCCAGCAGAGGCAGGCCTGGGACTTAAAGTTGGCAGGGCACGAGTTTGTGAAGCAGTAGGCCTTAGGGCCATAAAGGCCTGGAAGAGTGACTAGGAAAATGCCTGCCAGTCAGGCTGATCTTCCGCTGGGGGAGATAAATGCCTAGTCTTTTGTTTTCTTTTGAGAGAAGGAGTCTTTTGAGTTGTCTGAGAGGCTAAAGGCCTGGTATCAGACATCAGGCCTGGGGTCATAGTGCCTTCCTTGGAAGCAGCTAATGGCAGCTGTATGGGCCAGCCAGGCCCCCCCCCAACATTAGTTAAACTGACTTCTCAGAAACCTCCGTGGACGTGGTGGCTGGAGAAGCAAGGACAGCTTCCATAATGGTACCTGCTGAAGTCACCAGTCTTATCGGACATTTCTCAGCCCCTAGACCGGAAGCTGGCAGGATGCCCAAAGTCAGAGGTACAGTGTCTGTCCTAGAGACTTTGGCCTTCTTTTTAGGCAGCTCCACCTGGACGGCCGATTCAGGATCCATAGCGAGGGCAAGGCACTTCAGACACTGGTTTTCTACAAACAGTTTGATGGCTGCCAGATGGCTATGCAGGGTCTTAGGGATGAACGACTGACATGTTTTATATGCTGTATAGTCGTGAGATGCCCTAAGCAAAACAAGCAGACGTCGTGTGTATCTTTGTGTGGAATTTGAAGACCGCACTTACATTTTCTCTTCCTAGATGACATGGATGGAATCAGCTAACAACAGATAAACAGCAACCTAAGCATAGCCAAAAAATAAGGAAAGATTCCCCAATGGGGTACTTATCTTTAATGTAGTCAATAGCATGGAACAGAAAGTACAGTTGTGTACCTACCACAAATGTAGATGTTTGAGTGTATTCACTGTTGCAGTCATTACTCTTGGGTTATCCTGCTGGCAGGCTACCATCAGTCGGCCAGAATTCCAAAGTCTAGGTCTGGCGTCGGTTGCTGTCACCTCTTCCCTGATGTCAGTGCGCCAGGGGTATAAAAGATGCAGCTGACACCATTTTCTTCAGTTTTTCTTGCCCCAGATGTCAGGTGCCCCCAAATTGGTAGGCTGAAAAAATATGCCAATAAAAATGCATGCACAACAATAACATTTCCTTCATCTACAAGCAAATACACCAAATAGGTTGTATAGGATAGAGAAGTGTAGATGTCCCAGCAAAGAAAAGGGGGATGGTGGGTGGGTAACCTGGACTGCAACAGTGAATACACTCGAGCATCTACATTTATGATAGGTACACAACTGTACTATGTTCATCGTGTTTCACTGTTGCAGTCATTACTCTTGGGTTGAATCCCAAAGCTGAGGATGGGTGGCTGGGCTAAATAGGATTAGGAGAGGCTAAGAGACCCTGCAGAACTGCAGTGGCAAAGCCTGCTCTGGACTTAGAGTAAAGAGGTAAGTGACAGTGCTTTGTGAAAGTGTGCACTGAACTCCAAGTTGCAGCCTCTAAGATATCTTTGGTTGGTACTCCTCTGAGGAAGGCTGCTGAAGTGGCTGCTGCTCTGGTGGAATGAGGCCTAATGCCCTTAGGCACTGATTTGCCATGCTGAAAATAGCAGAAACGGATGCAATGGCCTATCCATTTAGAAATAGTCTGTTTTTAGATAGCCTTTCCTTGTGATCCTGCAGCATATGACACTAAAAGTTGCTCAGTCTTTCTGAAAGCTTTAGTTCTGTCCAAGTAGAAGCGTAACTGCCTGTGTATGTCCAAAGAATGCAGAATTTTCTCACCCTTGTTCTGTGGATTTGAATAAAAGGTAGGCAAGTGAATGGTTTGGTTGAGGGCCACAATGGACACCACCTTAGGCATAAATGTAGGGTTTGTCCTCAGAGAAACCCTGTCTGGATGAAAAATGATAAAAGGTTCCACAGCTATGAGTGCTTGCAACTCCGAGACTCGTCTTGCAGAGGTTATTGCTAGGAGCAGAGCTGTTTTCCAGGATAAGAATTTTATATCTGATGTTGATGCTGGCTTGAAAGGAGGCAGTGTGAGTTTTTCCAAAACATAATTGAGGTCCCAGGCCAGAATTGGTGCACTCCTTGGAGGCCTAATGTTTTTGGCCCCTCTGAGGTACTGCCTTATTAAAGGATGAGAAAAGATAGGTGGTTCCATATTGTAATGGGCTGAAATGGCAGAGGCATGAATCTTAATTGATGAGAAAGAAAGGCCTTTGTTCAGCATCTCAGTTAGGTATTGTAAAATCTGAGGGATATTTGGCACACACGTGTTAATGCCTTGTTCCTGGTTCCAAGCACAGAATCTCTTCCATTTTTCTGCATAAGATTTTCTGGTACTGGGCCTCCTGGCCTCCAAGATAGCATCCATAACAGCTTTTGAAAGAGGAGTGTTCTGAATGGCTACATTATCTGCCATGCTGCCAGATTTAAGGTCCTGAGTTGGCTGTGCAGGATCTGATTGTTTTTGTTGGGTCAGCAAGTGAGAAGTTTGAGGCAATTTCCATGCTGGTCCTTGAGACAAGCTCTTTAGGATTGGGTACCAGTGCTGGCGTGGCCAGTCTGGTGCAATCATTATCATTTTTGGCTTCTCTTGCCTGACCTTTAGGAGTACCCTGGGAAGGAGAGGCAGTGGAGGAAAGGCATATACTGTTAGATTTTTCTAGCTGAAGGATAAGGCGTCCACTTTCCATGCTTGCTTGTGATAAATCCTTGTGCAAAATCTCTGCAATTGGCAATTGTGAGGGGAGGCAAATAGATCTATGTCTGGGCATCCCCATTTCCTTGTTATCATGCTGACTTGTGGATCCAGTTTCCATTTGTGGGGATCCATGAGGTTTCTGCTTAGTTTGTCTGCCAGAGTATTTGTTTTTCCTGGCAGGAATTGTGCTTGCAGGTGAACTTGAAAAGTCAATGCTGTGTCCCATAAGGTCATTGCTTGTCTGCAGAGGGGGTAGGAATGTGTACCTCCCTGCTTGTTTATGTACCACATGACCATAGTATTGTCTGTCTTTATCAGTAGCTGTCCTGGATGAAGCAGGTCCTTGAAAGCTGTCAGGAACAGCTAGCATCTCTTTTTGATTGATGTGAAGATGCATCTGGTTTGCAGGCCATGTGCCCTGAATACAATTTCCTGCCATATGGCCCCCCCCAGGCATAATCTGATGCATCCGTTGTCAGTGTCTGTCTGGCTGTGGGTAAACTGAATGGCAGACCCTTGTTGTGGTGACAGGCCTCTGCCCACCATCGAAACTCCTGTTGCAGGCAGGGAATGAGTGCAATTACTGTCTCCAGGCTGTGGCAATGTTGAGTCCAAACACTTTTTAGATACCATTGTAGTTTCCTCATATGCAGTCTGACATATGGAATTAGCAGAATGCAGGATGCCATGAAACCCAAGGCCTGCAGGATTTTCCTTGCAGATAAGTGGGGTTTTGTTGCCAATTTCTTGAAGTAAGAAGTCAGTTGCTTTTGTTTGTCCGGAGTGAGGTAAGCCATCTGGGCAGTTGTATTTAAGCTTGCACCCAGGAATATTATCTCTTGAGAGGGCACTAGTTTTGATTTCTTTTCTTTTACTGTGTACCATAGGCCAATTAGTAATCTTTTTACAAACACCAGATGCTTTAGAAGAATGTCTTTGTTCTCTGCTTGAATTAGGCAGTCGTCCAAGTAGGGATATATTTGAATTCCTCTTTGTCTGCAAAATGCAATTACTGGTGCCAGGCATTTTGTGAAGACCCTGGGCACAGTAGATAAGCCAAAGGGCAGTGCAGAGAATTGGTAATGCATTGAGCCAGCTATGAATCTGAGGTATCTTCTGCAAGACTGCTTATTGGGGCATGCAGGTATGCCTCTTTTAGGTCCAAAGTTACGAGCCAAGCCTTTTTGCCCAGCATGGGCAGTAGCTGCTGTAGAGTCAACATCTTGAATTTTGGAACTTCCAGAAACGTATTTAGTATAGACAGGTCCAGTATTGGTCTCCAGGTTTTGTCCTTTCTAGGCACTAGGAAAAGTCTGGAGTAAAATCCTTGCCCCTGCTCTTGTTGTGGTACTTGCTGAATGGCCCTCATATCCATGAGGGATGTAATTTGTTTTTGTGCCTCTGCCCATTGATTGTGTGGCAGGTCTGGCATACCTTTTGACCTTGGTAGGGTGTGAAAATGGAACCTGTAGCCCTGGGATACTATGTTCAGGACCCATTGGTCTTGGGTAACCATTTGCCAATTTGATGAAAAAAGTGCTAGTTTTCGCCCTAAGGGGGCTGCCAAAAGAAACGTGCTTGGATCTGGCAGAGGAAAGTCATTGGGACTATTTCCTGTAAGGTTGTGATTTGTCTTCTCCGCTTTTGGAGGTAGGAGCACCCCATTGTTTAGGCCTGTATGAGCCTTGGGGCTGAGAGCTGTCTCTGGGATGCCTGTATCTGCCTCTTTGTGGTCTGTCTGACACTGGAAAGGACCAATTTTTAGAAGGCCAGTTCCTGCTAAACCTGGGTGGCTGTACCTCTAAGAAATCCTTGACTGTCTGCATGGATTTTTCTTTATCCTCCATTTTTTTCAACACCTCTTCTGCTTTAGTACCAAACAAAGTACCATGCTGTAATGGTGCATCTAATAATTTTGCTTTAACATGATCAGGCAGGTTCTGTTCCTTTAACCAAGCATGCCTTCTAATAACAGAACCTGTAACAGCGGCCCTGCAAGAGGCCTCCAGTGAATCATAACCACATTGCAAAGTATGCTTTCACACTTGTTCAGCTGCGTGCAATAAATCCTGCAATTCCTTGTTCTTTGAACATTCAGTATTTGTCAACAATTTCTGTTTAAGCAGTGACATTAAATATTTCTGATATTTAAGCATATGAAACTGACAATTTAAAGCCCTTACAGCCAAGGTTGCAGAAGTGTAAACTTTTTTCCCCCATTTGACTAGAGCCCTAGAATCCCTATCAGAGGGGACAGGGTTTTTTGCAGTGGAAGCTTTAACCCCTTTGGGACCCTGAGAAATGGTTTCTGGGTCAGTAGCGGGGTTTTTATATAGGAATTTATGAGAATCCGGGACCCTGTAGTATCTGTCTGGCTTAGCAGGTGCAGGGGGTAAAAAGTCAGGGGACAGGCCAGACTCTAAAAATACATCATCTACAATGTCTAGAACAGGTGGAATAGCAAAGGATCTGTGCTGAGGAAGTAGCAGAAAGTCACTGAGCCTTTTCTTAGATTCAGAATAATCTTGGCTCTCCCAGTGGAAATGCTCCCTCATGGTATGCAGGGTTTCCCCAAAAGAATAATCCTCAGGAGGAGAGGCTGAAGGAATGGATTCTTCAGCATCAGAATCCTCATAAGGAAGCATGGAATAAACCTGTTCAGAAGAGGAATCAGAGGAAATAGAAACCTGATCAGAAGAATCATAGTCTGTCTCTTGCCTAAGCCTCTTATCAGGAGGGGGATGGGAGACCCTGATCAAAGTAATTAGGTCTCCGGCCATTTTGAGCATCTGTTTTTTAGGCATGGAAGTCTGAGTAGGAGAATGCTGTACTTGTTTCTTTGTCTTTTGAGCTGCTTTAGTCTTTGTCTTTGAAGCTGAAGATGGATTAATATATAGTTGTGTAGGTCTAAAGACACCCTCAGAAGTCGATGCCTGCTCAGCGACTCCGGACCCATCTGAGGGAATGATTTCCGAGTGTCCAATACCTTGAGTATCTAGAGGCCCAGTCAGCTCCACGTGGGAGTCAGAAGCGGCCTGTGGCTCTGAGGTAGCGGGCGCCAGGGGCTGCGAAAGCGCCTCACTGAGAACCGGCGATTGGCCTAGCAGAGGCCTCGTCGTCGGTTTTGGACCTCGGATGCCTATCCTTTTCCTTGTCCTTGTGTTTTTTGTAAACTCTGGTTGTCGGCTGTTCCGATGGCATTATATAATTAAATCTTCGGCCAAAGTAATGAAATGCAAAATTGAACTGACATTTAATAGTGCGTTGGTTAAATCTAGCACAAAACCGACAGCTAGCAACGTTGTGATCAGGGCCTAGGCAAGGAATACAGTAAGAGTGAAAATCCTTTTGAGGTATTTGCTTCCCACAAGAAATACAATTGTTAACTTTTTCTGACATCGGTCTAGAGCAAGAAAAAAGTTTCCCCAACAGGGTACTTAGCTTTAATGAAGACTTTGGTTCTGAAATTCGGATTTGTAAATCTCAGGAGTCGGTCGACCGGCACTTGCAAGCTACTTTTGCTTCAGGCACCGCGTGGCAAGAAAGACTGAAGAAAATGGCGTCGGCTGCATCTTTTATACCCCTGGCGCACTGACGTCAGGGAAGAGGCGACAGCAACCGACGCTGGACTTAGACTTTGGAATTCTGGCCGACTGAGGGTAGCCTGCCAGCAGGATAACCCAAGAGTAATGACTGCAACAGTGAAACACGATGAACAACGAGCAAGCTGACATTCGATTGCGGCAGAGAAGTTCTGGGTTCTGTGCGTGCGGATGTCACATTTATGGCCCACAGTTTACGGTCCCTGTGTGTGACATCCCACGCACCTTACAAAAGGCAGGTTTAAGCTTTGGTATATGAGCCAGATGTTCAGGTCGCCTGATGCAGAGGATCCCACATGTGAGAATACTGCAACACAAGAACAGAAATTCATCATTAAATCTGTGTTATGTAATGTAATTTATATATGGATAGTAGAGTCATTTTAAGATGCATCTAGATAACAACTTTATATTGTTCACACAGTATTGTGGTTTTCTTGTACATATTAGACATTTAACTTAGAATAATTGGAAATTCAGAAAATATATAACTCACTGTTTTTTAAAACAATTGATAAAGGTGATTAAAACGCTATGACTTTCTCACAAATAAAACAAAGCAGGTAGTAATCCCTATGGGGAACATGTGAAGAACATTTGTTGACTTTTTTTCCTACAAGACATCAAACCATTTGGAAATGTCTTCAAAGTAAGCAAAAAATAAGACATATTACTAATCAAAAAATTATCAATTTCACAAAAGGCAGAAGCCAAAAAGTGTGATTATCACTCTCTTGAAATATCTTTAACTAGAAATGCCTGATGTACCTGTATGACTTTGCACAGACTTTGTAAATTCTTTTACTACAATGTTTAAATCATCTTCTTCTCTTAATGCCTTCAACTTAATATCCCAAAACAATTTTAAGAACCTCAAATGATCTGTCTCAAAGCCAACTGGTACCCATACCTAACCAAAAAGACCCCTTACATCCTTGCCAACTCCCTCAACAATCACTTACTAGAGCTCCAAAATAAACCTTATCCAAATATCTCCAGACTACTTAAACACCAACTAAATCAAGGACTAACCAAAGAACTGAAATCCTATACAGACTAAAAGACAAAGCACAGAAACACTGGGAAGCACCTCCATCTCAGAACACAGGATGCATTTCACTCAGCTGAGAAAGCTTTCCAAAATCTGCCATCAAACAGCATAAAGCAAAACCCTTCAGAAAATCCCAAGCTACTCTCAATATAAATCAGAAAAAAATTCTGCAGCTTAGTTAACAAGATATCAGGACATTGCCCAACTAATAACTCTCCACTTACTTGCATCACTTCCACAGTTTACATCTCACTCTCTCCCCAAAACTTTCTAGAAGAATTTTCATCACTTCCCATTATCACTACTCCCAGCTCCAGCAAATATAACACAGGCCCTTTCAGGGCTCACTGACCTCACTATTATATTAAGAAGAATCACACATAAAAACATACCACCCTGATAATCAGAGGCATACCCAAAGCCCCAAATGGGACTGAAAGTTCCATCCCTGGCTCATCTTTGTTCATCTTTCTCTGCCAAATGTACAGCATCAACCTTTTCACCCATCTGTTTAACATCTTCCAAATTGATGGTATCATGTCACCCCAGTGGAAAACAGCCATTATCAAGCCCCTTCCAAAATTACCCAAACCATACATTTTTAACCAATCTCCATTCTCCCTACCCTTGGTAAAATATTTGAAAACTGAAGTATATCTGACTCACAGACAGCTTAAAACTTTACAACATGGATTGTGGTTTGATGGAAGTACTATGACTGCTCTATACACCTTTACAGGTAACATACTTAATATGAATAAAAGTAGACTAAAAGGAGTCCTCTTTAGAGAGCTTATGAAAGCCTTTGATACAGTAGACCATCAACTACACATAAAAGTACAGTTTTGTACCTACCATAAATATAGATGTTCGAGTGCTCATACAGCTGCAGTCATTACAGATGGGTTATCCTGCCGTCAGGCAGGTCCTCGGTCAGCCGGATTCCAAACTCTAGGTCCAGCGTCGGCTGTCGTCGCTTCTTCCCTGACGTCAGTGTGGCAGGGGTATAAAAGAGGCAGCCGACGCCATTTTCTTCAGTTTTTCTTGCCCCAGATGTCAGGAGTTCCCAGAAGGAAGGCAAAACATAATATTATGCAAACATGCAATGTAGATAAATCAAAAACAGTAGTTGCAAGCAAATACACCATAAAAGAATACCCCAAATAGGTTGTATGTCAAAGGTGTTTGTCATAAGGCCTGTCCTAAGAGGGGATGGTGGGAGGGTAACCTGGACTGCAGCTGTATGAGCACTCAAACATCTACATTTATGGTAGGTACAAAACTGTACTATGTTCATCGTGCATACAGCTGCAGTCATTACAGATGGGTAGAATCCCAAAGCTAAGTAAGGGTGGTAGGCACTAAGTGGAACTAAGAGGGGTGAGGATGCCCTGCAGGACTGCTGTGGCAAAGCCCGCTCTAGATTTTGAGTATAGTGGAAGGTGGTAGTGCTTGGAGAAAGTATGCACTGAACTCCAAGTAGCTGCTTCCAAAATGTCCTTGGTAGGGACCCCCCTGAGGAAAGCTGCAGAGGTAGCTGTAGCCCTGTTGGAGTGGGATCTGATGTATACAGGCACAGATTTTCCATGAAATGAATAACAAAAGCGTATGCAGTGGGCTATCCATTTTGAAATTGTCTGTTTGGAAATAGCCTTTCCTTGAGCACCTGTAGCATAGGACACAAAGAGCTGCTCAGATTTCCTGAATGGCTTTGTTCTGTCCAAGTAATAACGAAGTTGTCTGTGAATGTCCAAGGAATGTAGTAGTCTCTCCCCTTTGTTCTGTGGATTTGGATAAAAGGTAGGTAAATGAATAGTCTGATTCAAAGCTACACTGGATAATACCTTTGGCATGAAGGTAGGGTTGGTTCGTAAGGAAACTCTGTCCTGATGGAAAATGATGAATGGTTGCACAGCCATGAGGGCCTGTAATTCTGAAACCCTGCGTGCTGAGGTAATAGCCAGAAGGAAGGCTGTTTTCCATGACAAGTATTGTAGCTCTGTTGAAGAAGCAGGCTCAAAGGGAGGTAGGGTCAGCTTTTCCAATACAAAGTTGAGGTCCCAAGCTGGGACTGGTGGTTTCCGTGGGGGTTTTATATTTTTTGCCCCTCTGAGGAACTGCCTTAATAGAGGATGTGAGAATAAAGGAGGATCTGTATTGTATTGTACAGAAATGGCTGAAGTGTGGATCTTGATGGAGGAGAAGGAAAGGCCACTGTTTAACATCTCAGCTAGGTACTGTAAAATTTGAGGTATATTTATTACCCAAGGATTCTGGCCCTTTTCTTGATTCCAGGAACAAAATCGTTTCCATTTGGCGGAGTAGGCTTTTCTAGTAGAGGGTCTTCTGGCCTCCAAGATGACATCCTGCACCTCCTTGGAGAGGAGAGTCTGTTGGGAAATTAAGGGATTCTCCATGCAGCTAGATTTAGGGTTTTGAGCTGGCTGTGAAGGGTTTTGTAGTTGTGCTGGGACAACAGAAGAGGGACTAGAGGTAGGATCCATGGTGGGGAGTGTGTCAGGCTCTTTAGGAGAGGATACCAGTGTTGTCGTGGCCAGTCTGGAGCAATGAGAATCATTTGTGGCCTCTCTGCTCTGGCTTTTAATAGAACTTTGGTCAGTAGAGGAAGAGGCGGGAAGGCATAGACTGTCAATGTTGTCCAAGTGAAAGAGAGTGCGTCCACTTTCCAGGCCTGTGGATGATAGGTCCTTGAACAAAATGTTTCCAACTGGTAATTTCTGTGGGTAGCAAATAGATTTATGTCTGGCTATCCCCATGCCTGAGTTATCTTTGAGAAAACTTGAGGATGCAACTTCCATTCGTGACGGTCTGTCATATTTCTGCTTAAGTTGTCCGCCAGTGTGTTTTCCTTCCCTGGCAGGAATTGTGCCTGTAGTTGAATTTGCAATTCCAGTGCTGTGTTCCACAGGGTCATGGCTTGTCTGCACAGGGGGTATGAATGAGTTCCCCCCTGTTTGTTTATGTACCACATGACTGTGGTCTTGTCTGTCCTTATCAATAGCTGGCCTGGATGCAGTAGGTCTTTGAAGGTCATAAGAGCATTTTGCACGGCTAGCATCTCCTTTTGGTTGATGTGTAGGTGCTTCTCTTTTTGGGACCATTTTCCCTGAATGCACTGATCTGCCATGTGTGCTCCCCAGGCGTAGTCTGAGGCATCCATTGTGATGATTTGAGTTGCTTGAGGTACACAGAAAGGGAGACCTGTGTTTCTTTGGCATGCTTGAGCCCACCACAAAAATTCCTTTTGAAGGCATTGAATGAGTGGTATAACTGTTTCCAAGCTGTGGCTGTGTTGAGACCATAAATTATTAGGTACCATTGCAGTTTCCTCATATGCAGCTTTGCACATGGCATTAGTAGGATGCAAGATGCCATGAATCCCAGAGCCTGCAAGACTTTCCTTGCAGTTAGTCTGGTGAAAGTTGCCATTTTGTTGAAGTATTGAGACAGTTGCCCTTGTTTGTCTGGCGTGAGGTAGGCCATCTGGGTGGTTGTATTTAAGCTGGCACCCAGGAAAATTATCTGTTGAGAAGGTATTAGTTTTGATTTCTTTTTGTTCACTGTGTATCCCAGGTAGTTTAACAGTTTTATTACAAACGCCAGATGCTGCAATAGAATGTCCTTGCTGTCCGCTTGGATCAGGCAGTCGTCCAGATATGGGTAGATTTGTATTCCTTGTTGTCTGCAGAAGGCAATTACTGATGCCAGGCATTTCATAAACACTCTGGGCACAGTAGATAAGCCAAAGGGCAATGCAGAGAATTGGTAATGGGTTGAACCTGCAAGAAATCTGAGGTATCTTCTGCAATCTTGTCTGATAGGGACATGCAGGTATGCCTCCTTGAGGTTCAATGTTACCAGCCAAGACTCCTTGCCCAGCATGGGAAGAAGCTGCTGTAATGTGAGCATCTTGAATTTTGGCACCTGTAGATATGTGTTTAGGATGGATAGGTCTAAGATGGGTCTCCAATCTTTGTCTTTCCTTGGTACCAGGAATAGTCTGGAATAAAAACCTTGACCTTGTTCTTTTGCAGGTACCTCTTGAATCGCTTTCATATCCATGAGAGCAGAAATTTGTCTTTGTGCCTCTGCCCTTTGATTTTGTGGCAGGTTTGGCAAGCCTCTCATTTCTGGAAGGGTGTGAAAGTGGAACCTGTAACCTCTGTCTATAATGTCCAGAATCCATTTGTCTTTTGTAACAATGTGCCAGTTTTTTGAAAATAATGCCAGTTTTCCACCCAAAGGTGCTGCCATTAAAGCTTTGTTTGGCAGGCATAGGGGGAAGTCATTGTGTCTGTTTTCTAAATGACTGTGATCTATCTTCTCCACCTCTTGGGGTTGGTGCTTGCCACTGTCTAGCTCTGTAAGATCGTTGATGTTGTCCTCTACCCCTTGGGCATCTGTATCTGCCCCTTTGAGGTCTGTCCATGGCTGGAAAGGACCATTTTTTTGAAGGCCAGTTTCTGCTGAAGCGTGGGGGTTGTACCTGCAAGAAATCTTTCACTGTTTGCATAGATTTCGCTTTTTCCTCCATTTTCTTTAGTACCTCCTCAGCTTTAACACCAAACAATACATCTTTTTGAAGTGGTTCATCTAATAACTTTGCTTTGACATGATCTGGTAAGGTTTGCTCTTTGAGCCAAGCATGTCTACGTATAACAGATCCCATGACAGCAGCTCTACATGAGGCCTCTAAAGCATCAAAACCACACTGCAAGGTATGTTTACCCACTTGCTCTGCTCCATGCAACAAATCCTGCAACTCTTTCAAATCTGGTTGTTCTGTTTGTGTCATTTTGCTTTTCAGCTGAGATAACAAAAACTGTTGGTACTTTAACATATGAAATTGACAGTTTAATGCCCTCATGGTTAAAGTGGCAGATGTATACACCTTTTTCCCCCACCTTTCTAATGCTCTGGAATCTCTCTCTGAAGGTAAAGGGTTTTAGCAGTAGAGGCCTTTATTCCCTTGGGACCCTGTGAAATTGTTTCTGGGTCTGCAGAATGGCTTTTATAAAGGAACTGGTGAGAATCAGGAACCCAGTAATACCTGTCTGGTTTAACAGGGGCTGGAGGTAAAGAATCTGGATTAAGGCTGGCTTCTGCGTACACATCATCCAAAATATCTAAAACAGGAGGGATAGCCAGGGGCCTATGCTGGGGGAGCAGTAGAAATTCCCTGAGCCTTTTCTTGGAATCTGAGTAATCTTGGCCTTCCCAGTGGAAGTGTTCCCTCAATGTATGCAGGGTTTCCCCAAAAGAGTAGTCCTCAGGGGGGGAGACCGAGGGAATAGACTCCTCAGCATCAGAGTCTTTGAAAGGGGAATAGGCATAATCCTGGTCCTCAGAATGGTCTGAGGTAATAGAAGCCTGGTCTGAGGAAGGGTAATCTTCCTCCAATCTGGGTCTTTTGTCAGAGGGGGGGTTGAGAACCCCTGATGAGAGTTATCAAATCCTCAGCCATTTTAAGCATCTGCTTTTTAGGCATGGGGCCTTGAGAGGAGGTCTGTTTTTTAGTTTTCATGGCAGCTTTAGATTTAGTGAAGGATTTAATAGAGAAGGTGGAAGGCCTGAAGACGCCTTCAGAAATGGCAGGCCTGACTAAATTTTCAGTTTCCTCGCCAAGAGTGGCGTCAGTATTTGCAGTGGGAATGGAGACCGAGGAGCCTGCGACCTCGGGTAGTGAAGGCACCGGTAAAGTAGTTTCATCGGTAGTCAGGGGCTGCGTAGGCACCTCGCTGAGAACTGGAGAACCGGTAGTCGGCCTAAGCGTGGTCTCAGTACTTGGTGCAGACCTCGGATGTCGGTCCTTGTCTTTGCGTCTTTTGCTTAAAACTGGTGTTGGATTATCCGACGACATGATATAATTAAATTTTTTGCCAAAATAATGAAGGGTGAACTCCGTCCGGCGCTTAATAGTGCGCTTGTTGAACCTAGCACAAAAACGGCAGGCCGAGACGTCGTGGTCTGGCCCTAAGCAAGGTATACAGAAGGAGTGGAAATCCTTATGCGGTATTTGCTTCCCACAAGAAATGCAATTATTAACTTTGTCTGACATCGGTCTGAGGCAAGAAAAGTTTCCCCAACGGGGTACTTAGCTTTAAAGAAGACTTCAGCTGAAATACTTTCGTAAATCCAGGAGCTGGTCGACCGGCACTTGCGAACTGCTTCTGCTTCGGGCACTGCACGGCAAGAAAGACTGAAGAAAATGGCATCGGCTGCCTCTTTTATACCCCTGCCACACTGATGTCAGGGAAGAAGCGACGACAACTAACGCCGGACCTAGACTTTGGAATTCAGCCGACCGAGGACCCGCCTGACTGCAGGATAACCCATCTGTAATGACTGCAGCTGTATGCACGATGAACATCTCTCTATTTTTTGCAGGAAATAGTCCTACAGCAGTGAAATGGTTTGAATAATTCCTTTCCAACAGGCTATTTAAAGTTGAACTCTGAAGCCCCCCCCCATACACACACCCCTACATGTAGGATCACCACAAGGCTCAGTTCTTTTAATAAACTCTTAACATTATTTATCAATAAATTTTCCACAGACCTTCTGCACACATCCTCCATCCCCTCTTACTCCATGATAAAAAAAAAAAAAATCAGTTGGAAACAGACCTAAAAAACCTAAGTGATTGGCTGATTATCCATAGAGAAATTTACAACACACACACACACACACACACACACACACACACACACACACACACACAAGCTATGCTCATGCTCTTTAGAACCCAACAAAGGTTGACCAAGGTACCCAGCTACTGAGCCATTGCTTACTCAAATCAGAGGGCAATAGAAACACTTCTGAATTATTAATACCTCAGTGCCTGGCTAGACTCCAGTCTCAAACTACAAAGGTCTGTACAAAACACTAAGACCAAAGTAAACACTTTGTTCTTCTAGTCAAATAAAATATCTCACTTTCTTTCCACAAAAATAAAAGTTGCCATTGGTAAGGGAGTCCTTCTCACGGCCAATGCATCAGAAAAAAAATAATTTTAAGCTGCATAAACTACATGAAATAACATCTGCAGATGTATCACTCAAGCCATGACAAGAGAACACATCTGCTTCATCTTTGATAAAGCCAAATGGTTACCTCTGGAACACAGGACAACTTTACTTATTGCAGATCTAGTCTACAGACTCACTTTGGCACATCTGTTTTTTGCTCCCCTGCATCATCTTACAGCCTTTCTACCCAGTGCCCCATGTCCACTGCTGAGTCTACCAGCTTCTCTTTTGCCCCCCAGACCTGTTCCAATGGAGCTGGGGCCAGCGTGGATGCTAAAGGTGCTCTGGGGTGTCTATCTGTCTCCATTCAGCTGGGGAAGTATGTACTTTTAATAGTCTACCCCACTGCTCCCCTGTCCCAATGCAGTGTCCATGGTTGTGCCCAAGGGATGGGAATGGAATGGTGATATGCAGCATATCACCCCACCTCAGAGGCAGCTCAGTCATATCCATACACCCTTTCCCCTCTTTGGACCACACTCTCTTGTCGTTATGACCCCAGTCTCCACCAGGGATCATCACAGGGAAAATCCCTCCTTCCTTGAGGAGCTGTTAGTTACCTGAGCCATTAATCCAACGTGGGATGGCTGGGCTGTAGTTAGGGCTTTATCCCTCTACAACACTGGAGTGGCTTAACACACTCACTTTCTTGGAGAGCAAACTATAGACAAAGCCACCCCCTACATCCTTAGATCCTTCTGTGCACATGCTTCCACCCTTCCAGGCCCCTCATTTAAAATTATACTCCACTGAATACATCTTCTCCGTTATTGCCCCCAAAATCTCGACTACCATCCCTCGACATTTAACATCTATTATGTCCTTTCCAAAATCTCACTCAGAACTAAAGTCTTCATCTAAACAATTAAAATGTAAATGCTTCCTTAAAAATAGAATCACAAATCTTCCCCTACTTAGCATAAGCTCTGTCTATAAATTATACTGTATTTGTAGCTGCTTAAAATGTATATTCTGTCTGACAATGTTACAAAGATACTACAATTCCTATGTACGTAAGTAACTGTTTAAAATATATATTCTGTCTGACAATGATATAATTGTACTGTGCCTGTTTTGTGTTATTTTTACTCTGGAAATTTCATGCATCCCCAGGCTTAGCCTGAAAATGGTCAAGTAAGATTGTAGCTCTGTCCATCAAAGAATACAACACAAACAAGAGACTGCATTACCAATACACATCATCAACAAATAATATTAACAGTAGTAGTATCTGATGACAGTGCATGGTCACTATTTCCTTTGCAGATGAGTTGATAACTGATATCCTTTACATGAAAGGAAAACTAGCACCTCAAAAGCGGACATCTGTACTCATCTTGAAGCCTTGCTGAAGACAGCTCACCTCCTGCAACTAAGTAAAGAGTCGATTACCTGAACTAACTGGGACCCTAGGGTAGTTTGGATAATCAAACTGTTCGGATAGTCAAACATATAATTGAACGAGATAAAAAACTTCTAAAATCTTGTTTTTTTCTGCATGCAGGAATACACATTTCAACCATTTAGCGATTTCAGTGGACAATGATCACACGAGCTGGCTACAAGCTCAAAAAACATGCTCAAGCAAATATGTATAATATTTACATATTCAGACTTTATGATTTTTCCTACCCGAAAACTCTGGAAGGCTGGTTCAGATAACTGACGTTTTGGATAACCAACATTCAGATAATCGACTCTCTACTGTAAATCCTACTCTGCTGTATGTACTACTATCCTTATGAGTATCATTACTTATTTACTTTGCAGTTATCATGTTAAGCCTTTAGTGTAGGAAACTCAGTCCAACAATCTAAATAGCTTGCAAACTAAAATGGCAGAAAATGAAATTAAGAGGAAGATTCTGATTTTGACAATTTGCAAACTAAAATTAACACAAAAGCTATTATGAGGAAAATTCTGAATTTGGCAAAATATAGAAATCACTACATCACTGCCTTCATCCTGCCTTAAGAGACAATCCACAAAGTACCACTGAACCTCCTACACACATAACAATAAATAAATAAATGTTTCCTGTAGCATTAAATATTCCAAACTGCATAATCCTAGTAGGTTTTACAGTAAAACCTGCAGGCCTGCTCATTAAAAGACAACCTGTGCATGTACTCACTATACAAATAATAATAGTTTTTACATAACACACATCTCTGAATCTGCACAAACACCACCAGTACATTTCTGGATTGCTGTACCACTATTACTGCAATAAATAAATAAATAAACACAGTTCCATGAATTCCACCACAGGAAAGTCATCCTACACCACAATGATGAATTTCATCAGCGGAAAAACTCCAATTTTCATTTCATATGAAACTGACTTGTAGTGTACATTTTATACTATGAACAACTTCCGAGTTTAGCTTACTCAAGATCTCTAGTGCATACAAAAGTGAATTTCACGTACCTACAATAATGCCATAAGAAAGAATCAGAAACTGGACAGAGGATGCAAAGGCACTGAGAAGCATTCCACCACATACCAAGACACCACTGAAAACTGTTACGGGTCTTGCACCAAATGTTGATACACAGACACTGCAAATGGGACCTAGAAATATTAAACACTCTTATTAAAACATTGTCAGTGAATAATTTGGTCATTTTTGCAAATAATCACCTTAAAGTACAATTACCTTAAAATGACAGTATATCTGGAAATATAAAATGCATGCATTTCTTAAATAAGAAAGAAGGTCTGTTATCTCTTACTAAAATTAATGGAATACCTTGAATTTCTGGAAGAAACACAGAAACAACTAAGTATTCAAATAAAAGATAATGGCATTCACTTTTTTATACAAAAATTTGGAATGTACAATGACCTTATCACAACGTATATAGCAAAGCATTGTAATTTCTACATTTATGATAATCATTTGCCTTTTCCACAATACTGTAAATTGTCAATAGCTCATCAAGTTGCAAAAATAGCTCTTTGGCAAGAGTTTTAAATATATTTTAGAAACTCTTAAAAAATAAGTATCTTTTTTCTTTAAAATATTAAGCTTGCACTCAGTCTTACACTACAAGTGTTCCACATATAGGGGTATTCAGAATGGTCAATAATGCCCTAGGGCAGTACTTAACAGCACAGAATAGGTAGCATGACACAGTCTGATACCAATTAGGAATTAATGGTTACTATCAGGAGCCACCATGCTGGGGTCAGGGCTGCATATTACAACATCACAGCCATATAACCATGCTATGAAATGCCATGTGATCCAAGGGAAAGTGAGCGGCATGTCCAAACCTATGCACATTCAAGTGCACAACAAAGATCCCCAATGCTGCAATACACCTAGTGACAGCAGCCCAAGCAAGGCAACCACAGCAAAATGCCAATTTATTGTCTCATATAAATTTTGAAGGAAAGGCAGAAACAGGGAAGAGCTAGCAGAGGAATACACAGAAGAACATTGTACAGGGTACAATGGTAAATGAAAAAAAAAAGCATATTTTTTCTTGTGAATCAGGTGCAAATATTTTTAAGAAGCATAGAGGGGGAAAGATAGCAAGCAGCATGTAGGGGAAGAAGGAGAGTATGTGGAAGGTAGAAGGCAGACAACTAATAACACACCACAGGCACATACTAACAGCAGGGTTACAGACACAGTGGTACTGACAGTGGAGAGACCCAGAATGACAGAGGGTAAACAACTGGTGACAAGGAGAACTTCACCACAAACAAAGGACATAGAATGATACAGTAATACAGTAATGGGGGATATGGAGGGATAAAAGGGCAGGCCTAACTGGCCTAGAGAAGAATCCACCCTGATGTCAGTCATTTCCAAGTTTGGCATCATGGACAGGCACCACCTCTGGTGATTCATCACTGGGGCAAGCCAACCATGTAATTCAATAAGCCTCACTGGGATATGGTCTAAGTCTACCTCAGGACTCTCAGGCCACTAAAACTGCTGGTAGATGACTTAAGAGGACCCCCTCCAGATCACTCTGAAGATCAGCCTTCATCCTTCTCTTGAGATGTGGTGATGGAGGCCACTAGCCAGCCCTCCAGGTCAGCTTCAACAGATGCCGTTTGTCACTTTATACAGAGACAAGCCTGGAGACTGTTGGGGATCTTGCAGTGAGTACTGATGCTGGTGCAGAACTTAGTGGCCACCACCTTACCTCAGCCTGCATCATAACTGACCCTTTAGAAACAGCAAAAAAAAAAAAAAAAAACAGATTAGTTCATATTCATGAAGCCTTATTACAATAAGGCAGTACTGACAGCAATACACTACACTTAACCCACTAACTGGATAGCCCGTCATAACTCTTTAGATATGCCATACAGATGGCTTCATTCTCCACAGCTGCTAAAAACTATAAAACAGTAATCAGCACAGCACAGTAGATCCCTGACATCATCATTTCCTTTTGGCTTATCCTGGTTAGGGATCACCACAGCGGAACACCAGTCTGCAGATCAACTGGCAGTAGAGATGTACGGTGTTGAGTTGCCACCCCAGCGCCCAACCTTCCACAGAAGGCACACACACACATATCTAGGGCCAATTTAGAGTGTCCAATCCACCTACAGCACGTCTTTGGGATGTGAGAGGAAACTGGAGCACCCGAAGGAAACCCACGTGACCACAGGGAGGACATGCAGACTCCGTACAGAAGGCCCCCCAGCCGAGAATTGAACCAGAGAACCTCTTACTGTGAGGCGGCAATGCTAACTGCTGCACAACCGCGGACACCCACTGTAGATCCCTGACAATAAAAGGCAATTACAGCTTGTAGACCAAATGTACACTTTTAAGCCATGTACAGAATACTTACTATAATAAGGTGTTTGCTTCTCCCCAATTTCTATTGCCAAGTGTAACAGCAGCTTTGGGTAATGCCTCCACAGGTCACTGTAACTTACGCTTGGTCTGCTCATCAGATGCCTTGGCAAAATGGAGTCAGGCATGAAATTTTATAAAAGTGCCCATTATACTTCTCCAAAAGATGCTCCCCATGATTTCTGTGCAGCAGGTATAGGACAATCATTGTTTCCTGGCTGCACTAAGCAGAAACCCTACTGAAATGTGTACCTAAAGAGGCCATGTCACTCTTTTGGTCAGGTTGAAGAGGAAAGCAGTAGTTCAGTGCACATGGATACATGTGGACATCACAAGATGCATATTACTGAGTAGCATGGTTGTGTGATGGGAATAAAAAGCTTCCAGTACGTAGTTCATAGGCTGTACTATAAGCACAGTTTTGACAGACAGCAAGAAGTGATAACATGCCCACTGTTACTGCAGTATGGCAAAATGTTGCAGTGATGCAGTGACAGCACAGTAGCACAAAGGGCAGTGTCCTGTGAATTTGGAGAGGGCACAGTACTGAAGGCATTGTAATGTAGCATACTCACACACACACACACACACACACACACACACACACACACACACACACTAATCCCATGTATAATTCACAAGTGTAAAAAAGTCTTGTTCTGGGATCAAGAGAACTGCAATGACTGAAAATGTTTACTGCACCAAGGTCCTATGCATACATGGCAAGTGTATCCTTGAAGGTAAAGCAGACATGGTCTTCTATGATGAGGTTTTGTCAAGGGTTGGTGCAGGGCATTACTGCATACAGCAGTAGTGCAGGTACATGACAGGATCTCTGCTATGATACTGCATGTCAAAAGCACAGGAAATTGCCAGACACAGGGTGGCCACAGGGGGTGGACAACTAACACAGGTGTCTCAGACAGGTAGATGAATTTCTCATATCACTGCAGTGGCTTGGCTGTAGGAGCTGGGCTGGTGATGACTACCTGGTGTCTAGTGAGGATACACCAGGTTAATACCAGCACGTTTTATTACTATGGGACAATGACTCACTACTGCATATGGTTGACACAGAAACAAAT
>NC_056748.1:650745876-650760876 GCF_019279795.1 Protopterus annectens
ATACAGAAGAGGTAATAAGAGATCTGGGGACTCAGGTAGATAGTAATCTCTCCTCTGACAATCATATTGCCAAAGTAGTTAGGAAATCCTTTTATGTGGCCCATCTAATTACTAAAGGGTTTGCATCTAGAAATAAAGAGGTTATAGTGCCCCTCTTCTCGTCACTCATTAGACCCATCATAGAGTACAATGCCTCATTTGGGATGTACCTCACAAGACACTTCCAACAACTGGAAAGATCACAAAAGTACCTCCCCAAGAGGATTACTGGCCTCAAACATATGTCCTATGCAGCCAAACTGAAAAAACTCCGGCTGTACTCAGTGGCATATCGCTTACTCAGAGGTGATCTCTGCCTGACTTACAAAGCCATGTCCAATTCAGAATTGATGGACATGCTCCACCTAAAGAAATCCAAGTCACTGTGAGCAACACGCTCTAGTGAGCTAAACCTCACCACAACAATAAATAGAACATGCTGGAGGGATAGATTCCTGTCATAGAGACTCCCCATGCTTTGGAACAAAATTCCAAATTACATCAGGCAGAGCCCCTCACTAACACTTTTCAACAGAAACCTTGACAAGTGGATGGGTAACAGAAAATACACCCCTGGGATCACTTCATTGGCTCTGCTTGACAGAGGATCAGTTAATTAATCAATGGGGCGGCGAAAGCCGACACACTCTGGCTAGGCTTATAAATGCCCTCGGACATACAGCCTAGTACCTACCTATGAACCTATGAACCTATATGTTCATAACATTATCAAAAGTCTGCCCCTCTCTCAAATTATATTATATTATAAAAATATAATATGTTCATAATATTATCAAAAGTCTGCTTCCCTCTGAAATTCATCAACTCTGGCACAAATATAATGAGTTGTACAGCTACAATAGACAAAAAACAGTCTTGTGTCATGAGTGAATGTCTACAGGAGAATGACAGACACTGATATTTTCCCTCCTAAGGCAGTGCCTCTACAACTGCTTACTTCCATGACTGATCTACCACTGTAGTTGTAATAACTTCATTAAACACCTTATTTAACTTTTTTTTCTTTGTTGCATCTCTACATTTCTAGCAGTAAACCATTTCTCCTCAGAGCTTTAGCCAGGGCTTTGTCCTTTCATTACTTCCCATAGTTCCTTTGCATTTACTGCAGTCAGTAATTGATCTATTTGATCCTCTGTTACATTCAGCAAGCCCATTACCCTTAAATAATGCTGAACAACATTTTCATTTTCACATCATTTGGTCTGATAAACATTAATACATTTCTGCAATAATCTCTAAATATCTCTACTATCACCATGGTTCTCAACCTTCCATCTCCAAAATGTGGAACACTTCACCTCATAATGTGGAACAAATGGACAAAATGTGGAGCATTTAATAATGACTTCCTATCAACTTCAACCAAGAAGCTTAAAGGATGACTAAAATGTATTAGTTTATACTTAATAAAAATTATATTGATGAATTAATATGATTCAGTGCTATTTACCATGAATATTAGTTAAAACAATTCTTAACTTTAATGTGTGACAGGCCCTTTCATTGTGGAACAATATAGAGTATTGACTTCTTAAGTTACGAAATGAGGAAAGTTCCTCGTAATGAGGTACACTGGAGAGTTATGGTTATCACAACTGGATTTCTAATTAAGAAGTTCTTAACCTTAGGCTGCAATGCAATATTAAAAAAAAAACTCTGTTGTCACAGTCTCACTGCCAATATCTTCAGAGATCTGCCATACACTACTTGACTTCATATGTCACTTCCTGTTTTACCTTCTTACAGCTCTTAAGGAGGGAATGACCCTCCAAACTAATCGTAATTATCATATCCATTAAAAGGTGGCTGCATAATTTCCTAAACCTCTCCACTTTTAAGAAATACAAAGGAACCCTTTGAACTAAAGAGACAAGGGCCTGCAAATGACACTCCAAAGGGAGATAATCCAAAATCACTACCCAAATCACTACAGAGTATATGCTAACTCTTACTTTGTATGCTCTGCTGTAACATATATTCAGTAAATTCTACAGTTATAATTTTTGGGTAGTATGCATGACTGGAGCTGCCATGTACTACTGTAGAGACATCAGTCAGTCCCATACATAAATTCAATGCATCTCCCTATATGGGAATCTGAACTGCTCTAGGGCCCCATTATGCACCTCCAGACATTGTGACTATAATCTTATACCTACCCCTTTCTGAAAAGCAACGAGCTCCTTCATTATTTAAAAAATCTTACTATTAGGTAACTGGTGTAAAAGTGAACACTGAAAACCATAAACCAGACTCTACCCAGAAAATCTTTTACTCTTACACTGCAATCATTTACATCCACTAGTGTTTTCTCTATCCAAAAGGGACACATTCCTGATACGAGAAGAGTCACTCACTCTCTTTTGCCTAGTACCCAGAAAAGAGGACGACCCACCATGGGTTTGCAATTAAAGCTTTTTGTTCATGGAGTTCTAGGAGTGTCTGCTGTAGGTCATTATCCAAGGGAATAACTGCTTTATGAACAGCAACATGCTTCCTTTTCTAGTTATATTGCTTAGACCATATAACATTCCATACACACAGTCACAATTTCATTCAGTGCCTATGATATAAATTACCTTCCCCAGACTTCCTGCTGAAGCTATCCATGACTTAACTGCAAGGGAAGACACTTATGTCTTTTTGATGTGCAAAATATGGTTATTTACATTCTAAGAGTAAATAACGAAACCAAACTGCATACACTTGAAGGAAATAAGGCTCAGCTCCTGGATATACCCAAATCTTTTAATAGTCCACAAAGAGATCACACTTTAACGCAGATACATAAAAAGTATGTGAATACTTTGAATAGTGAATAAGGGAAGTTTTAAGATATATATATATATATATATATATATATATATGTATTTTTTAATGAAAGGTCTTAACAATTTTGTTTTAAGAAAGGTTATTTAAGGTAATCTAATAGTTTTTATATGAATGAATGTTACTGTCTCAAGTCTTCTTTGGTTGTTTGTTCTTTTAGTAATGTTAATGGTTTGTATCACTTTTAGATCATAATTAATTGTTTAAGTGAATTATAGTATAACTGATTTAGCATACAAGGAGTATAAAAGGAGGAGGTATCTACTGTAGTAGTATACTGAATCCTGTTGTCTGAAGAAGTCGTGTGAAATGAAAACGTACTTTTTATGTATCTGCGTTAAAGTGTGACCTCTTTGTGGACTATTAAAAGATTTGGGTATATCCAGGAGCTGAGCCTTATTTCCTTCAAGTGTATGCAGTTTGGTTTAGTTTGTTTTTACACTTGATTCCAGAGCTTTTACATGCTTGGTGTTTTGCGCTATGGATTTGGAGGAGGGCGTGCCAGGATCCGAATCTACACAAGGAGGGGAGGTCAAACAGGATAGGATGGACAAGTTGTCTGACCAACTAACGCAGCTGATCGAGCTGCTTTCTCAAAGGTACCACCCACCAATGATGTCATCATGGGTATTGCCGGGTAATCAGGAAATGTTAAGGCGAAGCGAGAATGGCGTTTTTGGAATGTGTGCCACTAGTTCTAATAGTGGAAGATCGAAGGAGGGTAATGGTATTGATTCCATGGACAACGATGTCCCTACAGTATTTAGAGCTGCTTCGAATGGTGAATCGGAGGCTACTACTGTGCGACGAGGGATTTTAACTCTAACAGAACTGGTAGAAATGGTAACCATCATCAATCATCAGAAGGGAGACTGCAGAGATGCTGTAAGCAGTCGAGAGGCAAGAGAAACCTCCGAGAACTCTAAAAATAAAGCACCGAGGTATTATAAGGACTTTACTGATTTTATGCATATGCAATTTAGTTTTAAAGATAAAAAAGCGCATTTGGTTAATGTAAGTGACAGCAATCTTACTTATGAATCCAATGTTAAAAAATTGGACGAAATGTTGTTTAAATTTAAAAATATGGAATTGGAGAATGTGTACTTGAAAGAATGTCTTAGTTTGAATATAGTCCCTAAAGGACTAAGAATTTGTAAATATCCAAACAAGGTGAAAGAAGGGGATGAGTTACACAAGGAATTGTTGGTTATCTTTGATAAATGTGGTTTAGATATTTTAAAAGCTTTAATTCGAGAAAATAAAAGGGAAATGGGGATGTTGCAAGGTAGAATTGATGAGATTAATTCTAGAATTACAAAGGACTTACTCTTCTCTATTGAAGAGAGTAAAAAAAAGTACCATGATATGTTAAGAAGGATTGAGAGCAGTATTAGGAATGTCTATGAGAGAAAGTGTAAAAAACTGGATAGGGATATACAAGAATATAAAGATAATGTTTGTTATCCCAAACCTAGGCCTTATAATTCCAGGAATTTTAATTGGTATGAAAATAATCGGAATGAAAATTAACCATTTAGAAGGGAAACAGTAGGTGATAATGATATTTTCATTGATGTTGATGATTATACTGAGTTCCCCCCATTAAGAAGGTCTGAAAGGATTAGGAACTATCAACAAAATAATAATTTTCAAAAAAAAAACACCAGAATGGGGGGGAGGGGTACCGACAAGGACATATTTTAACCAGAATTATAACAAAGGAACTGAAACATTGGTAGTTAGAGTACAACCTAGCTTTGATGTAAGTACTCACTTTAACCCTATTAGCGTTGATGGATGTGTTTGGAAATATAATGGCTATAATATTTTTAATTATAGCCATTTGGACATTGATCAAACTTGTTTTTCCTTATTTTCTAAGGGTTTCAAATTTGTTCCAAATAGGAGAGCAGATCTAACCAGAATTTTGACAGATTTAAAATTATTTCTAAGAAAAAAAAATTAAAATCCTATTTCATGGGCAGCGCCCTGTTAATATGAATACGGATTTAAAAAGAAAAAGTACATTCAATCCCCCTTTGCATCCCCAGCTTAAAAATTTTGAGGCCCTTATGGAAAGAAAAATTAGATCAGAACTGTCCAAGAATAAAATAGCTTATAATTTGACCAAGGAAGAAAATACCCTATTAAGAAAATTAAGTAATGATCCTAATATTAGAGTATCTAAACCAGATAAAGGAGGGGGAACTGTTATAATGGATCAAATGTTTTATGAAGCTAAGATGATGGAGCTATTGGAAAATGAAATAAAATATGTTAGAGCATCTATAAATGAAATAAATATTGGAAATAGGAAGATTTCTATGGTATTGGAGGATTTGCTATTAGAGGGGTCTATTAATCCTTCCACTTATAATTATTTGAAAGTGGAGAAACCTACAATCCCTACAATTTTTGGAGTGCCTAAAGTGCACAAGGATACTAACAATCCACCTTTGAGACCAATTGTGGCCTCAACAAATTCAGTGACAGCTCCCCTGGTAAAGTGGCTCGATATAAAACTGAAAGATTTGTCTATGGCAGGGAATGGTGTTGTAAAAGATTCATGGGCTTTACTTACTAATGTAACCCCTGATATGTTTGAGGAAGATATTATTTTTATCACCATAGATATAGTGGATTTGTTTTCTTCTATTCCATACTGTGAGGGTATGAGGTGGTTCGAAAAAGCACTTGTCAATTATGGAAAATTTAATAATAATGATTTTTATTTAATTCTTACTTTAATGGACCTTGTTCTTACCAACAATTTTATACACTATGAAGGTGAATTTTTTTTAAACAGATACAAGGTGTTACTATGGGGGCCAGATGTGCCCCCACTTATACAAACATTATTTTATCAGCATGGGAAGAGAAATATATTATTAATTCCCCATTTAAGCATTGTTGGAAATTATACAAACGTTTTTTAGATGATATGTGCTTCTTATGGAGTGGGACAGAAGATGAATTCAAGGCATTTTTTCAAATTATTTCTCAGTCTACAGACTTTTTGGAATTCACATATCAGATGGATAAAGTAGCCCTTACGTACTTGGATGTATATATTGGTAAATGTGAAACAGGTTTTCTCTCTAAAACTTTTAGAAAAGAAACATTTTCTAATTCTTATTTGTCCTATCACAGTGCCCATCCTTACCACCAGAAAAAGGGTGTGGTAAAAGGACAGTATGTACGAGCCAGTAGAATGACATCTAGGGACTTAGACTTTCAGGAGGAATGTGCATTGTTACATAAAATGTTTATTGAAAGAAATTACCCCTTAGATTTAATTACTAAGATAGAAGATGAAGTTAAGGGATGTAGGGACCATAAATTTAAACCTATTTTAGGCCTAATCAATGGATGGGATACTAAAGTGGCAGAAGATAGGTATGAAATGGATGGTAATTTTGTCATTGATTATAGTGGCCAAGCAGTGAAGATTAGGAAAATGTTAGAAGATGAATGGAAAAGATTTGGTGACTTGTCTGACCTGAAGATATTGTTTCAGCAACCCTTAAAATGCACCTACCGCAAAGGCAGGTGCTTAAAGACATTAATGAAAGGTAAAGGTGGAATAAGGGGAGTTAAAAATGGTAAGGTAGGCACCTATAAGTGTGGGAGGTGTTCGCAATGTCCTTTTATTTTAACAAAAAACGTCCTTTTATTTTAACAAAAAACATTATTTTCATACAAAGTAGAGATATGGTGATTGAGAGTAAATCCTTCGCCAATTGTGAAACTAGTGGAATTGTATACATTGCCTTGTGTAAGAAATGTGAAGCTTTCTATATAGGGAAATCTGAAAGGAAACTTAAGAACAGAATCTACGAACACAATTATGAAATTAGGACAAATTGTGCCAACAATGCCCTTTTTAGACATAAAGCAAACTGTCAGAAAGCAATATTTAGCTTTTTGTGCTTGAGGTGGTAGAAAAGGATATCAGAGGAGGCCCATGAGAGACGTCAATTGAGTATAAAGAGCTGATGTGGCAACTACTACTAGAAGCCAAGTTTCTGGGCCTCAATGATATAATTTCTATAGCCCCTGTGTTGAAAATGAGAGCAGCCAAACTTTAAGGTATAGGCTATGGGTTAATACTTTCCACTTCTGAATATGCACTTTATTTTATATATATATATATATATATATATATATATATATATATATATATATATATATATATACATATATATTATTGATCTCTATACATTTTTTGATACCTCAATTTTTGAGATATATGTAATTAATTAATATTATTAACATTATCAAGTAATAAGAATAACATTAATTTTTAATAATTTCCAGTATCTAATTATATGTGCAATATTATAGTTATCTCATATATTTATTATAAATATTTATTATATATATTTTATTGTATATACATAAATGTATATTTAATATTTTAAAAAAAGGTTTATTTCAATATATATGGTAGATATTTTAAAATAGATATTATGGTTCCCACCCTATTGGGGTGTCATGTTCATATATATTTTTTTCAAGTATATATTTTTTCAAGTATATTCTTTCAAACAACACCAGATGGCGATAAACAATTCATGGATGTCTTTTGGCAAAATTTGAATAGTGAATAAGGGAAGTTTTAAGATATATATATATATATATATATATATATATATATATATATATATATATGTATTTTTTAATGAAAGGTCTTAAAAATTTTGTTTTAAGAAAGGTTATTTAAGGTAATCTAATAGTTTTTATATGAATGAATGTTACTGTCTCAAGTCTTCTTTGGTTGTTTGTTCTTTTAGTAATGTTAATGGTTTGTATCACTTTTAGATCATAATTAATTGTTTAAGTGAATTATAGTATAATTGATTTAGCATACAAGGAGTATAAAAGGAGGAGGTATCTACTGTAGTAGTATACTGAATCCTGTTGTCTGAAGAAGTCGTGTGAAACGAAAACGTACTTTTTATGTATCTGCGTTAAAGTGTGACCTCTTTGTGGACTATTAAAAGATTTGGGTATATCCAGGAGCTGAGCCTTATTTCCTTCAAGTGTATGCAGTTTGGTTTAGTTTGTTTTTACACTTGATTCCAGAGTTTTTACGTGCTAAGAGTAAATAATGACCCCGACAAAAATGTATACAAATCAAAACAAGCAAGCTTTAATACCACATTAGTTAAACCTTTACTGCATTCCACCAAACCCCAAAATAGTGCCTGTTTCTAGGCTCATATTCCTTTACCTAACATACTAACACAAAAACAATTCAATGCCTGCACAATTATCTGAAAATAACTAGTTGCCAAGTGTCCTCATCTCCCCAACCCTGGTTGCCCCTTTTTCTTGATCCTGCTTATGAAATCCTAACTTGAAAATAAAGTACAGTTGTGTACACTTACCATAAATGTAGATGTTCGGGTGTATTCACTGTTGCAGTCATTACATTTGGGTTATCTGCTTGCAGTAGCCCTCAGTCGGCCTGATTAACAAAGTCTTGGGTCCTGTGTCGGTTGCTGTCCCTTCTTTTAAATCTAAAATACCATTAAAGACTTTTCATATAAATTCCTCCCATCTGCCCATGCCTGTCTTACATGTCCATAACTTACCATAACTCCCACACTATTTCTAGTCTGTCCTTGAAGACTCTCTTACCATAATTTCCATACCATTTCTAGTCTATCCTGTAGTCTGCCTCCCCTAAATAGTGCACTCTGGATCTCCAGCCAACAGACTTTGCTGCACTGCAGCTTCACCTGATCACCTGGATATACAGTCTCCTCCTTATCAGTATGCCACGAATGATCTGTGCCCCGTCAGTGATCCTTATTTCATTTTGTCACACTGGCTGGATTTACATACACAGCTTTCACTCAGAGTTATCCTGGTTAATCTAGTCTGGACAACTGCACACTGTCAGGCCAGCAGTGTATAGACCCATGGCTGCTGGGGCTTTATAGCAGGCACACACTGGCCAACAGATGTGGGTAGACTCCACCCACATTTAGCATGTGTTCCCAGTGTACGTTGGAGGAGGACTGGTCATCAAACCACTTAGCACTGGTAAATACCAATGCCCCTTCTTAGCGACATTACTTGACATAGCCAAATCACCCACAGCCAACCTTTACACCACCAAGTACATCTGGAGGATACTGTGCACCACAGCTGATGTCTAAAGTGGTCAGTTCACATGACTCTTCCCAAAGAAGGCACCACCTAAAGTCTGTGCTGCTGCTCATGACAGTACTCATTTTTGAACTGGCAGACCTCTCAATTTCATCTAGGAGTAATGGATTTGAACTCAGTATCTTCCTTGAGGCAGAAACACCCAGCAAGTTTTTTTTGGAATATGGAAGGAACTGCACACAGACATGAGGAGAATATATGAACTCCACATACAGTACCCAGAGGTCAAGATCAAACCCTGGACCTTGTGTCTGCTGACCAAAAATCAAAAACAGTATTCGTATTACGTTTACAAAACTACCAGTGTATAGCCCATACCTTTCACCTCAAGGTCTTCATTTTGACCAGCATGGTGGAGATTCCCTGATAAGCCTATATCACTATATAGAATATTTCATAAGTTTCTAATAGAGTGTTAGTCTAGAGTTGCATGTACAAGTGCCACATAGCCTTTAATGCCTAATTTTGAATAACTGTGGAGTATACTAAACTCTGAAGTTGTTGGTTAAATTTATCAAGTACTATGAACATATATAGCAATCACTACTGACTTCATCAATGAATGTTTATATATTAACATCTAAAATACAGTCAGAAAAAAAAACACAAGTAGATGCCAGAATCTGAGTCCACTAACAAAAAACGAGTAAATTAACACAAAAACAAGATTGGACTCGAAAATGACCAACGAATACAGTATATATTCAATAAGTTCAAATTATTAAATACAATCACATAAGCTCCTTTACAGATGCCTGCTTCTTCATCTGATCCCCTGACCTTTAGGGAGTCACAAGAAGCTCCCACCCCTAGTCTGACGCATCCGATAACAATTCCTGAGAAGGAACTGGAGCATGGAAGGGAAGCCCAAAACTGAGACAGTTGATGAATCAACCACTAAAGGTGGCGCTTGAGACAAGGAAGGAAAGGAACAAGGAACGCCAGGGGGTGACAATGTTAGAGACACTAACCTGAGGTCCCAGTGAAATATCCTCACATGCAGCCTGGCAAAAGGGAGCATGGGAACAGTGGAAGCCATAAATCCCAGAACTCTGAGAAATTCCCTGGCCATGAGAGAGGACAGAGGAAGACGAGACCAGAAAAAAGGTTGTCAGAGACAGAAGCTTGGGATCAGGGAGACATGCCAGAAGGGGAATGGTTTGAAGCCTGCACCCAATAAAAATATGACCCTGGGAAGGCATCAGAACACATTTCTGGAGATCTGTGGTGAAACACAGACTGTGTGAAAGACAAATGGTAAACTAGAGATTTTGCAACAGACTGCTGGAGAAGGAGCTTGAATGAGCAGGTTGTCTAGAAAAATCTGTATCCCTCGAAACCTGCAAAAAGCAATGGCAGGAGCAAAGCACTTAGTGAATACCCTTGGGACACCAGAAAGGCCAAATGGCAAAGCAAAGAACTGAAAATATGAGGAAAGAAAAAAAGAAAAATGTAAAAAATCCGGAACAGAAAGTAAATAGGGATGTGAAGGTATGCATCCTTGAGGTCTACAGAAACCAAAAAGGTCTGGAGAAGAAGAAGAAAAGACAACATCCAGAAAGAAGGAACCTTAAGAATGGTATTGAGCAGAAAAAGATCCAGAATTGGTCTCCACATACCCTTCTTCTGAGGAACCAAAACTATTCTGGAGTAAAACCACTTCTCCACATGGGTGAGTAGCACAAGCTGAATGACGCCCTTATCCAAAAGTGATTGCAGAACATCTGTAAAATGAGAAAGATTTTCTCAAGGAGGTTGAGAAATGCCTAAAAAGGGGGAAGAGATTTCCAAACCAAGAAATATTCGTGACAGATAACAGACAGCACAAGAGTCTGAGGTGATCTGATGAAAATTTAGAAGAGATAGAGAAAGGTGGAGATACAAAGGGATCTGGCCGAGGGGAAGGGAAGGCCAAACAGCAAATAGAAACAGGCTTGTCATAAAAAGAAGGCTTATGGGAGAAAATAGTCTGAGTGGACTTAGCAGGAAGGACACACCTAGAACCCTTCTTACCTTTAAGAAGGAGAGCAAGTCTGTCTATGAACAAAGGCAGACTTAGAAGGATAATTTATCTGGAATTTAAGAATAGGGGCCACAAAAATATGTTAAGAGTTCCTGCAAGGCCTTGCCCTTACCCTGGAGAGACTTAAAATTATCAGCAGCTGTCCCAAAGAGATTTCTATTATTCAAAGGGGCATCCAAAAGCTTGGATGTTAATATCAGGAAAAGCCTTAAGATATAGCCAAGACTAATGCCTTATCACTGAACCAAAAGCAGCAGCCCTGGAACAGGTATCATCTGCATTTTATCGAGTATCAGGCAAGCTGAGTAGTGGACCTAAGCAGGGGAAAGAGCAGAAGCCTTCCCATTAGAATCAGGAAGGTCAGAGACCACCTTAGGTACTTTAGAAAGGAGGATCAAAACATACCTGGGCATATGGGTCTGGTAATTAATGGCCGTAAAAGATAAAGTGGCAGCGGTATAAACTTTCTTGCAAAACCTTTCCATAGCTTGACTACCATATAGGAAGGAAGGAGCTTAGTAAATGGCAGCAGCTTAGAAGGTTTATCAGAAGAAACTGAGACCACTGAAGGATCAGCAGAAGGGCACTTACACAAAAACTTGCAGACCTCAGGTACCTTGTAGAACCTATCAGGTTTCTTGGGTGCCGCAGGCTGAGAGCCAGGAGCTATGGAGGCAGCAGAAAAGGTGTCCAAAAGGGCTGCCAAAACAGAAGGGACAGCTGAAGGTTTAGGAAACTCCATCTGTAGGAGCTCATAATACCACTTTTGAATGTCCAAGACCTGGAAACAGTCCAACTTAAAGCACTCCATCATGTGGGCAATAGTACTCTCAAAGAATCATCTTCCTCCTAACCATAGTCCAGAGGGGAAGGTATTTGAGAAGAATAAGTAAGAATTCCGCTCCAGAATCCAAGTCAGTAACTGAGAAATACAATTCCCTGGGCCTCTTAACAGGGGTGGCAGGGATAGACATCCCTTGAGGAGACTTCAAGGCCATTAAAGCATTACAACAGACCCTGAGTAAAATCCTACCTTGATCCTGGGGATCTTAAACAACAGGAGAAATATGTTTAGGATTTCTGCTTCTTTTTCAGTGGCACACCTGCCTGAAAAACCCTTGACATGATTCAGTAATGGTAGTAGGTATTTCCTCCCTTACAAAAATTTGAGAAATCCCCTTCGGTCTCCTGGATATTATCAGCCAAGGTTTCCCTTCAATGTCAGGTCCAGATGTTGGAAAAGACTCTAAGGACATGCAAGAATTCAGATCCTTGCTAGCCTCCAATGGGGTCACAGCAGGGGAATCTGAGGCAAGCCAGGACAGTCTTCAGGACTTTCACCAGCTTCTAGAGAGATGTCCAAGGGAGGTAGTCAGCAAATGGATCAGGCCTAATCTTTTTGGCTTTCTTCTTGGCAAATGGCTCTCCCTCGGGATGGAAGGATTCAGCCATAGCACCCTGAACCAACAGCTTAACTAGTTGGTTCTCAAGATAAATGGACAGGGAGGATAAACAACTACATATGGTCTTTGGCACAAACACATGGCAGACAGAGGACTGTGTATGGTCGTAGGAAGGACCCAAGCAAAAAAAAAAAAAAAGACACTGGTCATGGCAGTCTTCATAGGGAATCTACCTCCCACGCTGACATTTTCCCTTCCTGGATGACATGAACACAAATACCAGACAAAATTGAAAAAAGGACAAAAGAGAGAAGAAACCAAAATGGGGCACTGAAAACGGCTTGGTAACCAGCACAGCAGAATGGTGTTCAGACAGATGCTCGATGATGGCATTCAGATTGGCAGTAAAGAAGTTCTGAGTATTTGTTACAGTACCTCATCTTAAGGCCTAAGTGTGATATACAGCACCTATAATATCCAAAGGCTTTAGTATATTGGCTGGATGTTGGGCTATCCATGGCAGGAGATACGTTATGTGAAGAATACTGCAACAGAGATACGGATGTCCTTCCATATCACCACAACAGTGACATGGAAGGACAAAATTCAAGCTATAAACCAATTTGCTCTTCCTGTCCTAACTTACAGTTTTGGAGTGACTGACTGGCCCCAAAAGGTGTTGGGCAAATTAAACAGAAAAACAAGAAGGATGCTTCATGCTCATCAAATGATTTTTAAAGTCAGTGCATACCAAGATTATATTTTCCCTGTTCCAAAGGAGGTATAGGCCTACTTGAACTTGATTACATGTATACATCTGAAATTGTGGCACTGCATCTATATCTGCTGACCTCATAAGATCCAAATATAGTGAAAGTTTTGAAACGTGGAGAATAAATCTAAAATTACTTCCCTTCTCAGTCTAGCAGAAGTATATCAGCGTCAAGCAGGAATGGAAATCAAACCAGAAGTACATAAAAATCAGGCAGCAAATGAGTGTGCCAAAAAACAAAAGAAAGAATATAAGGTGAAGGATCAGATGAGAAGACAGGAAATGTGGAAAATGCATAAATATCAAACAAAAAGAAAAACCAATGACTAAACCTAAAAAAACACAATCTACCAGGCGGAAACAAACTGGTACAACGGCACGGAGTGTTTATTGTTGTAAGCGCTTTCGGCTGCAGTGATATACAGCCTTCATCAGACAAAATACAAAATCTATGACAACCTGCAACACTTAAATAAACTAATTCATCCTAAAACTCATGACTTAATTACCCTATCAAAAAACAAGATTAATTAGACCTATAAAGCCTTAACATTAATATTAAATATACTTCTTTTAAAGGAAGCAATTATAAACAGCAATTATTAAGTACATTTATAAATGGCATTTATAAAAGGTGTTCCCACCCAATAAACTGCAAAAAGGAAAAAGAAACTTGTCACAAAATATAAAATAGAAATAAATCATAACAAGGATGGTTCTGCAAAAGTTAAGTTGATATCACATAAAATCATGCATGTATGCTGAGATGCTAATAACAGAAGAATGTCCTTAGGTAAGCCAATTCCTATGCGTAGCAAACTTCTGCGTTACTACTGATTTGGATAACAGTAAGACTTTCACTGCAAACACCTGGCAATGATACAGGTTCCAGGTGCTAACACTCTGTATTTCACATATATTCTAATACATCATTCCACGTTTACAGAGAACATTCAAATGCTGCTGACACGTGCACTTATAAATACGTTTACTCTAGCACTTGAGTATGCTCTCTTCCTACTTTCAAACAGAACTTTCTGTATTCATCTTACAGAGATATTTTAGCCACTGCCAAATTGGGCCATTTATATCTGTAACTTACATCTCTTTTGAGGTAGTGTCACCACACTGATCCTATGATTTATTTTACATTGTGGACTTTTCACAGTTTTTTTGTGGTATTAAGTTATTTGAGTTCCCTGCAACTAGTTGTTTCCATTACATACACTGGTATAATGGTGAAGGTCTTCGCCTCGCAAGCACAAGGTACAAGATTTGATGCTGACCTCAGCCAATGCCTGCTTGGGGTCTGCGTGTTCTCCCTGTGTCTGTGTGGGGTTCCACCCACCACCTTTGAAAGACATACTAAGTGTTTTCCTCTCAAACTCCCCAAAGAATGGAACTGTGGGCAGCAGCACAGACTCAACTAGGTGTCCTATAGGAGGAAAGAGTTGTATAAACCAAACACTTCAGGCATCTGATGTGGGGGCACAGCAGAACAGGAATCACAGACTGCATACTGTGTCAGGGCTAGCACTCAGTGGTATAAAATATAACTCTAGGTGATTTGGTCATGTTGACAAATGTAGCCAAAATAGACAAGGGTATTTGCCAGTGATAGGTGGGTTGATGACCCAGACTACTCAGAGCTATGGCTGGGACCCATGCTAACAGTGGGAGTGATGTAAGTGCCCCTATTGGCCAGTGTGTGCCTACCATAAAGCCCAGCAGCC
>NC_056748.1:650765876-650975876 GCF_019279795.1 Protopterus annectens
TATGGGGTGGTGCAAAAGAATAATGAAATGGAACAGTTTATCACTACAATAGCAGACAACTCTTGCACAAAACCCTCCCAATGACTTTGATGAAAAATTGTTGGCTTATCAGAGGCATGCTATTTAATTATGCCAAAACAACTACACACTTGGAAATAAGGAAACGCAGATCAAATACCCGTCTATTCTGACATGCCTTTCAACCTTACAGTAAATAAGAAAGGAGAAAAAACTGTCTTATTGAAGTCAACCGATTATGAGAAGTCCAGAATTACTGTTATGTTTGCCGTTAATGCTAATGGGAAAAACCTTCATCCTTACATTATTCTGAAACATAACACAATGCCCAAAGAAAAGCTGCACCCGGGAATCATTTTTTGTGCACAAAGAAAAGGCTGGACAACAGAGGAATTGGTATTAGACGGTTTGAAAGTGATATGGGGAAAACGGCCAGGTTTTCTTAGAAACATTTGCTCAATGCTAGTACTTGATACACTTTAAGGCCACCTTACAGCAGGTGTTAATTGCAAGTCTTACATGTGGTGATCAATAAACCATTTAAGGACAACTTAAAAAAGAATACAACAGTTGGCTATTAGCAGGCAATCACCCATTGACACCTTCTGTAAAAATAAATAAACCCTCAGTCTCACTCTTTGCAGAGTGGATTGCGACCGCCTGGCAGAAGATCGGACCCGAACTGATTGTGAAAGGCTTTAAGAAATGTTGTATTTCCAACAATTTAAATGGATCTGAGGATGACATTATCTGGGAGACTACTCAACAAATATATTGACAATACCGATACAACATCAAAAAGTTCTGATTCTGAATAAACATTCCTTTTTTTTTATTTTCCTTTCACTTACCTGTATTTCTTTTTTTTTGGTTTTCCTTTCACTTAGCTGTTACCAGTGGTAACATTAATACCGTATTGCTTTACATGAGGTAGGGTACTGGTATTTGATTTATATGAATGTAAGCAGCAGTATGTTATTGCCTACGCAAATGTAAACGCACACCTCACTGAATTTATTATGTTTAAATTCTTTTATAAATACGGGTTGCATTGCAGGTAATCCTTATTTAGAGGAGGCCTGTATTCTAAATGTTTGACCACATCCTGTCCAACTATAAGCTTTGGTTTACTTCCCCTCATTTTGTTACTGTACAGCTGATGTAATGGTCAGTTAATCTAAGCAGTCTTGTACAGCTAGTCTTATGGGTTACTTTAGTCATCCTTCTTCCATCTTTACCTGGTATGTGCATGTGCTGTTTGAACAGAGAGCCCTCTCCCTGTATGTCCTAGAGAACTGTGCTGGAAACTGTTATTAAGCCCAGTTGGCTATAATTTAAACTGTCACCAAAGTGATAAATCTATAAATATTGTATAACCAGTTTTCACATATGCTTTAAGGCTACTTTGTATAAGAGGTTTTATGCAAAAGTAATTCAGTGGATGTTTAAAATTATTTTTATGATGAATGCAATGGCATGTATAGTACTACAGAAATTTACAGCATGGTTTTATAATTTTACATTTATATGTCATGCCTGTGTCAACATAAACGTTCTGTGGCTGTTTGGGTCTGGAGCTAACACTGTATGTTGCAAAATGTGCATTTCATGAGGCATTTACCTACCACTGCACTTCGACTAATTGCTGAAATAGACAATTAGTAAACATAAAGCAGAAAAATGTATTTCCTGTCCTTTGCCTTCTGAGACCAGAAAGAAGTAATGCTTTTTAACAATAAGGTAACTCAGCTACTCTACACAAAAAGGCAGAGCTGAGCAAAATAGTGTGAAGTGAATGTTTTGTAGTCTGAATCTGCAGTAGCAGTTCGTAATTCAGAATTCGCTGTAAGGAAGAAAATCATATCCACTTGCTCAGTTTCATAGGACTGTGAATCTTGCCCTCATAAATAGTCATTAAACCTGTGATTGAGGCAAGGCTTAGTTAAATGCCTGAAACTGATAACGTGCTGTGTACCTAAATGTTACTTACCTAATTTGACTAAAGAAATGGTTGGGATGAAAATGGCAAAAATTAGCCTGCATAGGAAGGTTTTCTTTTTTATTTTTTTCCCTAAATGCAAGAAGGTCAGAGTTCTAAACATCCGTATCCTGGAGTTTTAAGCAGGGTGTTAGTGTAGCTATATTTATATTAGAAGGGAGCCAACAAGCATGAATCATCTTGGCTGAAAAGTCAACATCAAATCAAAAGTGGGAAGCCAACTGTTCAAAAAGCTAGCAAGATCTTTAGTGCATCTTCCAGTCTGTCTTTCACACCCATAGTGTGTATGTATTATCTTTCAGCACTTCTACTGTACATTTCTTTTTTCTAAATTCCGTCATAAAAAATTTCAGTGTCACGTTAAATTCAAGTTTGCTTTATATTCAGGCTAATATGGTGTGTGTGTATACATATATATATATATATATATATATATATATATATATATATATATATATATATATGGGTCTACTTCTTTTGACCTAACTTTCATTTGCCTGACACTCATTTGCCTGAGACCAAATGACTGAAATTTCATTTCACTGACACTTCATTTGACCGACAATTATTATTAGCAAGAAAATGGAATATGCCCCCTTCCCCACTGTAGTGCGACCCTGGAGTTAGAATATATAGTTGGGGGGGTGTGGAGGGTGAAGCCCCCCCCCACTTACTTTTCTGTTACTAAGCAATATTATATCAAAAGTTAACAATATTATATGAAATACACACACACACACACACACACACATATATATATATATATATATATATATATATATATATATATATATATATCTCTTTATCTTCTTTGTTTGGCTGCTCCCATTAGGGGTCGCCACAGCGGATCAACTGTTTCCATTTCTTCCTGTCCTTTGCATCTTGCTCTGTCACACCAACCACCTGCATGTCCTCTCTCACCACATCCATAAACCTTATCTTAGGCCTTCCTCTTTTCCTGTTACCTGGAATTTTCATCCTTAGCTTTTTCCCAATATACTCTGCATCTCTCCTCAGCACATGTCCAAGCCAACGTATTATTGCCTCTCTGGCTTTGTCTCCAAACCTTCCAACCTGGGCTGACCCTCTAATATACTTATTCCTAATCCTGACCATCCTCGTCACACCTAGTGCAAATCTTAACATCTTCAACTCTGCCACGTCAAGCTCTGACTCCTGCCTTTTTGTCACTGCCACTGTCTCCAACCCATCTAACATAGCTGGTCTCACTACCCTCTTGTAGACCTTCCCTTTCACTCTTACTGGTACTCATCTGTCACAAATCACTCCTGACACTCTTCTCCACCCACTCCATCCTGCCTGTACTCTCTTCTTCACCTCTCTTCCACACTGACCATTACTCTGAACTGCTGATCCCAAGTATTTAAACTCATCCACCTTCACCACCTCTACTCCCTGCATCCTCACCATTCCTCTAGCCTCCCTTTCATTCACACACACATATATTCTGTCTTAGTCCTGCTGACCTTCATTCCTCTTCTCTCTAGAGTATATCTCCACCTTTCCAGGGTCTCCTCCACCTGTTCCCTACTCTCACTACAGATCAGAATGTTATCTGCAAACATCATAGTCCACGGGGAGGCCTGTCTGATCTCGTCTGTCAACCTGTCCATCACCATTGCAAATAAGAAAGGGCTCAGAGCTGATCCTTGATGTAATCCCACCTCCACCTTAAACGCATCTGTCACTCCCACCACAAACCTCACCGCTGTCACACTACCCTCGTACATATCCTGTACTACTCTTACATACTTCTCTGACACTCCCGACTTCCTCATACAATACCACAACTCCTCTCTAGGCACCCTGTCATATGCTTTCTCTAAGTCCACAAAGACACAATGCAACTCCTTCTGACCTTCTCTGTACTTCTCCATCAACACTCTCAGAGCAAACATTGCATCTGTAGTGCTCTTTCCTGGCATGAAACCATACTGCTGATCACTAATTATCACCTCCCTTCTTAACCTAGCTTCCACTACTCTTTCCCATAACTTCATGTTGTGACTGATCAATTTAATCCCTCTGTAGTTACTACAGCTCTGCACATCACCCTTATTCTTAAAAATCAGTACCAAAACACTTTTTCTCCATTCCTCAGGCATCCTCTCACTTTCCAAGATTTCATTAAACAATCTAGTTAAAAACTCCACTGCCATTTCACCTAAACACCTCCATGCTTTCACAGGTATGTCATCTGGACCAACAGCTTTTCCATTCTTCATCCTCTTCATAGCTAACCTTACTTCCTCCTTGCTAATCCACTGCACTTCAGTATCCGCACATCATCCAACCTTCTCTCCCTCTCATTCTCTTCATTCATCAGCCCCTCAAATTACTCTTTCCATCTGCTCAACACACTCTCCTCACTTGTAAGTATGTTTCCCTCATTATCCTTTATCACCCTTAACTGCTGCACATCTTAACTAGCTCGGTCCCTCTGTCTAGCCAATCGGTACAGGTCCTTTTCTCCCTCCTTAGTGTCCAACCTTTAATACAACTCTTCATACGCCTTATCCTTAGCCTTCCCCACCTCTCTCTTTGCCATGCACCTCATCTCCTTATACTCTTGTCTACTTTCTTCATCTCTCTGACAATCCCACTTCTTCTTCGCCAGCCTCTTTCTCTGTATACTCTCCTGTACTTCTTCATTTCACCACCAGGTCTCCTTGTCCTCCTTCCTCTTTCCAGATGTCACACCAAGCACCTTTCTAGCCATCTCTCTTACTAGCTCTGCTGTAGTTACCCAGCTATTCGGTAACTCTTCATTGCCACCCAGTGCCTGTCTTAATTCTTCCCTGAACTCCACCTCACAATTACCATTTTTCAATTTCCACCATTTGATCCTTGGTGCTGCCTTCACACTCATCCTCCTCTTCTTGATCACCACTGTCATCCTACAAACCACCATCCTATGCTGCCTAACTACACTTTCCCCTACCACCACTTTACAGTCTCCAATCTCCTTCAGACTGGCCCTTCTACATAAGATATAATCCACCTGTGTGCATCTTCCTCCACTCTTGTATGTCACCCTATGCTCCTCCCTCTTATTAAAATATGTATTCACCACAGCCATGTCCATCCTTTTCACAAAATCCACTACCATCTGACCTTCTGCATTCCTTTGCTTAACACCATGCCCACCCATCACTTCCTCATCCCCTCTGTTCCCTTCACCAACATGCCCATTGACTCACTCCAAAATGTTTCTTTCTCATCCATTGCACATCCAACTTGTGGAGCATATGCACTGGCAACATCCATCATTACACCATCAATTTCCAGCTTTATAAACATCACTCTATCCGACACCCTTTTCACCTCCAAAACACTCTTAGCATACTGTTCCTTCAGGATAACCCCTACGCCATTTTTCCTCCCATCCACACCATGAAAAAACAATTTGAACCCGCTTCCGATACACCTAGCCTTGCTCCCCTTCCATCTGGTCTCTTGCACACACACTACACCAACCTTCCTTCGGTCCATCATATCAGCTAGCTCTCTCCCTATACCAGTCATACTGCCAACATTCAAAGTTTCGACCCTCACTATCACAGTCCTAGCCTTTACCTGCCTTCAGGCATGCCTTCCCCCTCTTCTCCTCCTTTGGCCAACAGTAGCCCAATTTCTGCCAGCACCCTGTTTGCCAACAGTACTGGTGGCAGTCATTGTTAACCCGGGCCTTGACCGATCTGGTATGTATATTTGTACTGTTGTCTGCATGTATGATTTGGCAAAATTTTATGCCGGATGCCCTTCCTGATGCAACCCTCCCCATTTATCCGGGCTTGGGACCGGCACAAAGAAATGCACTGACTTGTGCATACACACACACACACACACACACACACACACACACACAGACAGACATATAAATAAATATATATATATATATATATATATATATATATATATATATATATATACCGATATATACAGTACAGAACAAAACCAGTCAACTGATACCAAAGTATTACAAAAACAAATTCACAAACATCTTGGCTAACACGGCTCCGCAATACCCCAGGAACTCAGAAGAAATGAATGAATCTATAATGATGAATTTATAAAAAGAAAGGAGACTTAATTTCGCACTACCATCGCAAATTTAATAACACAAAACTTCTTCAGAAATAACTCCATCACAAACACTGAAACATTTAAATACTTTTCCTGCCTAAACAGTTAAAATAAACCAATAGCAAAATTTAAATCATGTGATTCAGAACCAATTCAGAACTGTTCCGCACTGGAAACGTTCACAGGAAAAATTCTTGAGTTCTTAAAACACCATGCCCCTATAAAATACATTCAGAAATATATAATGCAAACACAGCTGTAATTATAAATTACTTATACATTACATAAAAATAATTTTACTAATCTTAATTTAAGCAAACACTTAATACTTATACTTTCACTTAAGCCAGGGAACACATTGGCTCGTAACAAAATCTGTCATTTAAGTTTCCTGGCTTCCAAAAAAATTATTACACCCATTAATAAAAATAGCTAAGTTAACCTACTCTAAGACTAAGAAACGAAATTTACACAATTTAAGAAATGCTTTGCTAGGGTGTTAGTGGTATCTATCATCTTAATAGCTTTAATCTGTTCTCTTATCCTAAACCACAATTCCCTAGTGCTCTTACCATTATAAAACTGTGGACATGAATTACATAAAGCCAAATATACAATGCTGAACTGCAACAATTATATCTGCTTTCTGCTGTTCCAGTAAAATGTAAATGTTCAGAATACATTATACTTAACAGTGGCGGATTTAGGCATGGGAGCAGTGGCGCGCGCCGGCCCCTTTTTCAACTTTCTTCTTTCGCGCCGGCCCCTTTTAAAACTTTCTTCTTTTTTTTTTTTTTTGAAAATCAGGTGCATCTTTCCTGAAGAATCCTGTCACCAATGCGCCAAGTACATCGGAGATGTGATTGGAGGTTGGTGTCAGATGATGATTTTTTTTTTTTTTTAATAACATACGGTCCTCCTCCAACTGCATCTCCTCTTGTAATTTAGGCGCGTTGGTGACAGCTGACAGGAATAGTTGGGTAAGCTATTGTCGGAAGACAAGCTCGTTCAATTTTAAAATAAAAACTAGATGGACGAGTCCGGAAAGAATACCTCCAATATTTGACGTAGTTTTCATTATGACACTTGTACTGAAGGTTTCCCTAGATCCAAGAATGTAGTAGAAGGATGGCACCGTTGTCTATGTAGCCTGCTAGGTAGGAAGAAACTATACATTATGGAGATTTTACACGCTATTCAGTTGGAACAAAAACATATTGACCATCTAGCTGTTTGTTATATTTGGTAGTTTCTGCATTACTGAATTGTGAGATATGTTAAGTTTGTACTTGTTTTATGATCGACTGAGTCGCTAGCTTGATTTTAGGAGTCTCTAGTTAATTGAATGATTATTTTGTATGTTCATTCATGTTTGATTACTCTGCGTGCTGAAATATTTTTATTGATTTGATATGCTAAGAGGGAGGGGTCACTGTTTTAAATAGTTGAAGTGTTGTATTTTTTTAGTTAGGTCTGATGAAGCAGTTTCCGATACTATGAAAGTGCTTACCTTCAGCTGGATTAAAGATTTTGTTTTTCATAGCTGTGATGTTTCCTTTATAATTTCGTCTTACGAGTGTGTGCTGTGTTAGTTGCTGGACTTTTATTCATTCTGTTTTGCTCATTTTTATTTGTGGCAACTTTTACCCGATGGCTTTGCTTAATTTTTTAGTCTTCTGAACAAATAATGACTGACAAATGGCAGCTTTTTCTCTGGCTCACATTAAGCTTCAAACTTCTTTCTAATAACTGCTAAATTGGCTCTCTTTCTTCATCCTTGAGTTTAAATGCATTACATACTTTGATGGCTTCTTCCCATATAACATGCACATTAAACTTTTTTCTGGTGTTTCTGCAAGTCTGTTTGCATTGAGATACAGCAGAAACTTCTGGAGCCAAAGCTTCCAGTTCTCCAACACATTGATATGTATTTGAGAGATGGTGGTTGTAGTCAGTTCATCTCAAAAACAAAAGTAAAAGTTTAAGCGGATGTGAAAAAAAAAAAACAAGTTGGTGAAGCAATGGCTTTAGAAAAAGCATAAGAAAACCATGACACTTTGAACTATTAGGCGCAAGGTTATTAATATGAATGTTCATATAGTATAGTTGTGTAAGTGAAACTTACCATAACAGCAGGTGTTCAGATGATCACTGCTACAGTAACTTTAGCTATATGGGTTATATCCTGTCAAGGATATAACAGCTGGCCAGCTTCCAAAGCTTCAGGGTACCTTCCACATGCCCAAATTGTCAGGCAGCTTGAGCTGAGCTGAAGAGAGGGAGGCTGAGCCTTGAAAGGACAATGCTTGAAACAACCAAAAATTAATGTCCTCACCCCGGCATAGAAACACACCAGAAAACAAGAATGGATCGAGGGAGAGAGCAGCTAGTGCAGCAGTGATCATTAGAACATCTACTGTTATGGTATGTTTTACTTATGCAACTGTACTATGTTCATCATATTGACCACTTATCTGTATCCTTTCTCCCTTATTTTTAGGTTTGGGAAAGAAAACGGAGATGAATAGTTTGACTTAAAGTAAACTAGGATACCACTTTAGGCATAATAGAAGCATTTGTTCTCAAAGAAACCCTGCACCTATAGAAAATGAGCTAGGGTTAATTCACCATAACAGCTTGCAACTCAGATACCCTTCTTACAGAGGTTAGAGGATTCAGTAAAACTTTTCCATCTTAAGAATCTCAAGTCAGCCAGATTAGCTGGTTCAAATGGAGCTTCTTTAACATAAAATGAAGATCACAAGGGGGGAGCTCCAGTTTTCTTGGAGGCCTCTTACGCAAAATCCCTTTCAAGAATATTTTGAAATGAGACTGCATTGAAAGAGGAGGATCCATGGGCAGACAAAGTGAAATGGGCAATAAATGAACCTTGATAGGGGAATAAGAAATGCAGTAGAGTAGTAATTCACATAAATATTCCAAATCCAGAGACCAACTAGAGCTGCATGGGTGCTTGCTGTGTTGTTGGCACCAACTAGGAAACCTTTTTCATTTGCTCATATATGATTTTTTAGTAGCAGGCTTTCTTGCCTCCATTAGTACCTGCTGCACGTCCACAGCAAACATGTGCCCAAAAGGAATTAAGACCCTATTATCCAGGCATTCATTTGAAGTTGACTGATGTTAGGGTGTATCAAACACCCTCTGTTCTTGTGTGAGTAGATCCAGTCTGTGAGGAAGCTTGTGGTATCTGCTCCTAGCCATTTCCAAAAGAAGGGAGAACCATGGTTGCATGGGCCAGAAGGGAGTCACCACAATGATCTTGGGGGGATTATTTCTGAATCTTCGGAATTAGGCAGTATATTAGTGGAAAGGATGGAAAAGCATACAGGAACATTCCTGTCCAAGGAAAAGAAAAGGCATCTGTCTTCCAGGCCTTCTTGCATGGAGTCCTGGAACATAATCTTGCCAGTTGATTGTTTAGAGAGGAGGGAAAGAGGTCTACTTGAGGAACTCCCCACAGAAGGATTAAATCGTAGAAGACCCCTTGATACAGTTTCCATTCGTGAAGGTCTGACTGGTCCCGCTTAGCTTGTCTGCCACACAGTTTTGCTCTTATGGAATGTAGGATGCCTGTAGAGTGAGGGTGTATTGTAAAGCTATATCCTAAGCTAACATGGCTAGTCTCAAAGGATTTATATCACGTTATTGAAAGATGAAAATAGCGAACGCTATTTTATCTAACCTAAAATAGTTAAACCACATAATATCGAACATTCAGAACAGCAAATTTTTTCCTTGGGAAAACATTCGCTATTCTGAAACACATACACACAACACAATCACACCTAAAAAACATCAATACACACATACACTTATAATCTTGCAACTAACCCTACACTAAACTATACAGACACTACTATCTATCCACTTACCTTAACCCAAGCCCTAACCCTAAGGTCCGTCACTATTGCACACTCACCTAACCCGCCCCAACTCTAATTCACCTAACCCGCAGCCAAACCCTAACTCACTTAACCCACCCCTAACCCTAACTCACCTAACCCATGCCCTAATCCTAACAATTACACAATTGCACACTTACCTGAACCTGACCCGTAAATTTCCACCACAGCGCTGAAAATAGCAAAGCCACAAAACTGGCCAACTGAATTCTTTCCCTAGGAAAGAATTCGGTGTTCTGCAGCTTCACTATTTTTAGCATTCGCTCAAACCGGGTCGACATTAGAACATTTGAAGTTTTAAAACTTCGATGTTCTGCTATAGACCCATCTCAAAGGGGGGTACAACTTGGCTCTATCTTGCTTGTTGATGTACCACATGACTGTGGTATTGTCTGTAACCAGTCCTTGAAAAGGTCCAGGGACCAAAGATGGTTAACAGAGTTAAGTGCCTTGATCAGGGCAAGCATCTCCTTGATATTTATTTGCTTGCATCTGTCCTTAGTGTCCCACGCCCCCTGCACTTTTATCCCTCCTGAACCTGCTTCCCAATCAAAACTGAAGCATCTTTAGTGACTGACTGCTTTGGAGCTGGGAAAGAGAAGGGGAAACCAGGATTTAAGGATATCTGTTGTCTCCACCAAAATATTTATCTTCTGACATGCCTCAGTATTGGGATTTGAAAAGATAAAAGGTGTTCATGCTGGAACCAAGGAGAGTTCAGATACAGTTGTATCTTTCTCATGTGGAATCTTGCCAGGGGTATCATGAGAATCATAGATACCATGAGATCCAAAATCTTGAGGTATTCCTACTCAGTGATAAAAATCTGAGTGGAAGACCTTAGAAGTAGATCTATATGAATATCTATTTTTTTTCCTGTGGAAGAAAAGCTCTTTGAACTGAGGTGAGTAGTTGCATGCCAGGAACACAATCCTATGTGAAGGAGTAAAGTAAGACTTTTGAATGTTCACTTGGAATCCCAGTTTATCTCTCTCACCCAAGGGAGAGATTTCTGACACTTTGAGAAAGACCCCACAAAGATAATTATGTCATCTAAATATGGAAAATTTTAGATACCCTGTAGCCTGCAATGAGCTATAAGTGGAGCTAAACACTTTGTAAACACTCCTGGTGCAGTGGATCACCCAAAGGGTAAGGTGGAAAACTGATAAAGTGATCCAGACACACTAAACTTTAAGTAATGTCTTCAGTCCGGATGAACAAGTGTGTCTGATGAGCATCTGTTAAATCTAACATTCCCAGCAAACTTAAAAGTAGACGCAGTAACAGGTTATGAAGTGATATCATACTTAATTTGGGCACTATCGAAAACAGGCTTAGAGAAGAAAGATCCAGAATTGGTCTCCAATAATTTTCTTTCTTTGGCACTAGGAGCATCCTTGAATAAAGACCCTTCCCAACCTAAGAAGGAGAAACTGGTTCATTTGCTTCTTGGGACAGCATGTGATGAAGAACTGATAGAAACAAAACAGTCTGATCTGGAGGTGGAGGAATAACTCCCTAGAAAGAAAAAATTTCTTCCAACTGCCATCTGAAACCTTGAATGACTTTCAAAATGCATTTGTCTGAAACTATATGTTGCTAAAGAGGAAAATGGAGAGCCAGACTTTCTGGAAGAAAAGAGGGACAGGGTGGGAGAGATTCACAAGGTCTCTTGTATAGTCATTCAGTCTTGTTGGACTGTCCTTGGTTTTGGGTGGTTATAGACTATTTTTTGGACCCCCCCCCCCAACATTTATTCTTAAATGCCTATTTGCTTGTCTTTTGTAGAGACAGTTTATTCTTTTTTGCCAAAATTGAATGAGGCGATAGAAAATCCCTTGGAAAATTTGGAAAAGGAGGGCTGAACAATCTTAGCAATTCCTTGGATGAGCTTGCCCCTTTCATCATACTTTTTAATCACCTCTGCAGTAGATGGGCCAAATGTTAAATCTCTATCCAAGTGAGAATTTAAAATCTCATTTTAATATCATCTGGTAGGTTCTGACAATGCAGCCATTCAAATTACCCCAAAACAGTACCAAAGGCCATAGCTCTGGAAGAAGTATTGACAGTGTCATATGCACACTGCAAATAATGATAAGTGACCTGTGCAATAGAGGAAACTAAGTTATTTAAAGCAGAGTTTTCATCACAAGAAGAAACTGCAGAAAAAACATCCTTCATATTGCCATAATTTGTCAGAACAAACTTTAACATATGAGCCTGACAATTCAAAATTCTGAAAATCAAATGTGCAGAAGTATACACTTTTTTCCCATACCTATCAATACTTTTCATATCCTCATCAGAGTAGAACTGGAATTAACTAAATGCTTAGTATAGTGGGATCAATTAAAGCTATAGCTGCTGGGTTAGGTTTGGGAATAGTGTATAACATTTACAAGATTGAAAAACTTTATATATATTATCTGCCTTTGTAGGGGCAGCTGGTAGACTATTAGGAAAATTACAGGCAGTAACGCATCCTATAAAACAGATATAACAGGAGGAATAGGTGTAGGTTCTGGAAACTCCTTCTGTAACAACTGAGTATTTTCTGAGGGACTTAGAAACCTCAGTGTTCTCCCACTGAAAACACTGTCATATTCTAGCAATAGCCTCAGAGAAAGAGAAACCCCCACAGGAAGAATCAGAAAATTAACTCTCTTCTGAGTCAGGAATCTGAGGAGAAAACCCTGTATTTGTCCCTGCTTCCTCCTATTCAAATTCAGAATCCTGAATCTCTTCAGGAAAAAAGGAATATCTATTTTACCAGAAACTTCTTTACAAGAAGGAGCAATAGCCTGAATATCCAGTAAACTACTCCTATCCAAAGAAAATTGAAGAGGAGTAGATACATGCTTGGTTTTCTCTTTTTTTGTTTTTACAGGAAAAATGTGGCCAGTCATATTATTAACAGCAGCAGCAGCTTCACCAATGATGGACAGAGCATTCTGACACAACAGGGAAGCCTTACTTGTTCCTTCTAATAAAACCATAAGCACCAACCAGTAATGAAAAGGAAAGGAAAGGAAGAAGTCTTCAGTCAAGTGCTGCAAAAAGGCTTTATTACAATAACACATGTTGAGTGCTTTCATCCAAAGGTAATAGGACTTCTTCGGGTTATGAAAACACTTTAAAACTCTGTGTGAGCTCCACAAAAGCAAAAAAAAAAATATATATATATATATATATATATATATATATATATATATATATATATATTATGCCACTTTTAAACTGACAGAAAAAAAATAAGCTCTCCATTTAAAAGTATGTTAAAGTCTCAAGACAGTCTGTTAAAACACACCACTCTTAGCTTTAAATAACATTCCTGAAAAGGAAAGTAATAAAACATCAACAAAATTAAGAAAATGGATGTTTTTTCCCCCTAAAGAGAACATATCTGTCCACCAAAGGAAAGTAGAAGCTAACCGTCACTCCTCAAAAGCCTCTGAGGGTCATACTCTTTGCAGAAGCAAAGCTCTGAAGGGCTTTGTAACCAAACTTGTCTTTTAGTCAGCTCGGCTCAGTTTTTGTATGTGGAAGGTGGCCTGAAGCTTTGGAAGTTGGCCGGCTGTTATATCCTTGGTAGGATATAACCCATATAGCTAATGCTACTGCATTAATATGATGAACAACTCTAAATATAATTGTAGTTCACTGCATTGGTGTTATGTGATTGTGATTCTGTTAAACATATTATCACAGAAAAATGTACATCTGTATACTTCAAACAGTTTCTCTCTTCAAACATTGTCTAGAACTGTGGAGATTAACATTCAGTTCTGATTACCATGCACAATACTTTATTTATTTATTTATTTATTTATTTATATTTGTTGACTGGGAGTGTCCGACTGGATGTAGGTCCATTTTCAGCGGAGGCCCGGGGAGAAAAGCTCCACAGTTAAAATAAAGATACCTTTTAGTGTTAATTATGAGCAGGAACTTTGTATTAAGAGATCATCCATAAATTTATCGGTCAACTGAATGTATATTGCCTTCTTTTTACATGTCAGAGCATCTTAAGGTGATCTTTATACCACCCTCCCCAAAAAAAAGTGTCCCATTTTCTCACTCCCACCCTGGTAGTTGACTGACCAGACTGCACCCCCCCCCTTTCACAGATTCCTGGATCCGCCACTGCTTAAATTACTAATAAACCTACATTGTTTACACCTGGCACATCTAAATGGGTCAAAAGAATTCCTTAGAATTTTGATGTCTCTAACCACATCATTTTCCAAAAACATTTTAATATTAAACAATTTCTTATAAGCAAAGCTAGGAAGTTCTCCTATGGTTTTAGTAAGATCACTATTTCCTAGTAAAATCTTCCAGTTTTTAATAATATTTTGCACAGCATAACAATCACTAGTCATAGAAAGTGGAAAAGCTAGACTTTTATCTAATAACTTATCTTCCTTATTATTTAAAATATCTTCAGTTACCAACCTGCCTTGATTATTAGCTGTAAATTGATGAACCAAAATGGGCAGAAAATTACTTGCTCAGTGCTTAACTACCTCACTAGCTATCTTATCCAAATCTCTAGATGGATATCCTTTATTGAAAAATAATTGTTTAATAAAATCCACCTCTTTCAAAAATAACATCTTCACTGACTAGCCATAATGAGTTATCCCCTAAAGATATTTATTTTCATGAATTTCAGATGATAACTGTAGAAATGTATATAGTTATTTTAAAGGTGTTCTTTCTAAAAATACAACTACTTTTTTATTGTATCCATTTCAATAGTAACATCCAAAAGATTCAAAACTTTTCCTTTTCCACTAACAGTAAATTTTAGCCAGGAAATACTATTGTTAACGTGAATAAGAAACCATCCAAGGGATTCATCATCCCCCCCAAAAAAAAAAAAAAATCAATATATCTTTTATATAACTTGACATATTTGAAAAGGGGTCGAATTCAAAGAAATTATTTTAAGTACAATTTTTAATAAAATACTGATGACATTACTAGTAATATTGTCTAGCTACAAAAATTATCTAAATACAACTTCACAAATTTAACACCTTCATCTTGATCTATATTGGTATAAAGAGACACTACATCTATATGGTCACCATCATACTTTCTTGTCCAGTGAAAGTATATTGTCTAAGACAGTCCAAAAAGGCCCAAGAATTTTCAAGATAAAAAATTACTTTGTTGTACTAGTGGATTCAATAGCCCATCTAAACAGCTAAAAACAATGACCATCTTTTGAACAGAAGAAGAGACAATTGGCCTAAAGGGGGAATTTCATCTTCCTTGTGAATTTTGGGGATACCAAATATTTTCCCCAATTGAGGTTGATCTACTATCAAAAAATCATACACTTTAACATCCAAAATGCCTAGATTAAATATATCAAAAAGAACATTGTCAACCTCTCTATAACTTTTTATGACAGAAGACTTACTAACTTTGCAATAACTAACATCACTTAACGTATTTAACATATCATTTTTGTATCCACTCTGCTCCATTAAAACCATCTCACATCCTTTGTCTGCTTTCATAAAACATAACTGCTTCTCCTGTGTTAGATTATATAAAGCTTTACGTTCATTGACAGTTAAACTATATTAATTTGTGCTAACTTTTACTTAATTAATAAACTCTCCGGTAACCTACTTCTTTGGAATTAACACCAGACTATGAGAAGCTTCTGCACCTGGGCCATTGAATACAACAAGAAATGTTTCTTTAAAATACTTTAAGAAACTATTCAACTACACTAAGCAGCTTAGTTTTAAAATAGCTTTTCTTGAGGAGAACAATGTCTCTGTATACACAACTGCTGAATGCAGTTATGCCAAGAATTTCTTAGGAGATTAGTTCTCTGCAGGGTGTGATTCAGAGCACAACACATCAGCTTTGACACCATTTATAGAGCCAACACACCAAGTACTAAATGCTTCAGCTCTTTAAACTTAGGCAGAATTGGTAAATAAAGAGCAAGTCTGAAATCTGAAACACACAGTTTTGATGCACTTAGCAAAGTACTAAATATTTTGTTAACTTTTTTCCTTTGCGCATATGGTACAATTTGATACTGATGGATGTTACAAAATTCCTAACAAGCTGCCACTTTGAATTTAGTTTGCCAAGTGTGATCCTCCCTACTTTAGAGGAAGATTTTACAAGATGCATTTAATAGTGTCACTGCTTCTATTTTTGAAAGCTTATTTATGTATCAACAAGGAAGGAAGGCTAATGCAATAGGTATTTTCCTGCTACCTCCCTGGCAAAAGGAATGTATAGTCAACAGTTTACCAAAAGCTTCAATTGCAAGATGTATATGTATCTACATGAAATACAGGATTGCATGTTACTATAATGATATTAGTACACATTTTCCCTAACTCTTTTAAAAAGCTTTAAATATAACTTACCTCAGCTCAGCTCATAATTTGTGCTTAAAATTGATGCATAATTCTCCAGGTGCTCAGTAAGCTGAATCATTTCATCACTATCTTGCTATTTTATCATTGTCTCACATTAACTTCTCTATCCTAAGCACAATACATACATTCTTATCTGCATAATTTAAGATTTTACGTCTGGTGTCAATACTATTGTTAGTCCTTCTGAATGATGTAGGATTCTAAATCTGTAATGTAGGATTCTAAATCTGACAGACATAATGATTAGTTTATTGTAGTAAATCCTTGTTTTTCATGTATATGTTGCTTTGAATATTTTCTGCAAACAAGTTGTTGATTGTTTACTTATTTTTGTAAATGATAATCTGTAGAACATGTGGAGTTTTTCTCGCCAGGCCTCCACTGAAAAAGGGCTACTTAGCTCAGTCAGACAAACCTGGTCAACAAACGTAAAATAAATAATAAATAAAAATCACCAAGAAGGCCCAGTGGAATTCTAGACTCCACAGCATCATACTTCTCACAAAACAAGATCTCCCCTTGTCCCCTTCGGAGAATCGGCTGGTGAGCTTTTACTTCCCTCCATTATGGGAAGCAAACCACATCAAGGCTTATGCAAGTTAGAGATCAGAACATGCAGGGAATAATGCTGGGTGAGAATCATGTTTCAACATGCACTTGCCAGTGTTGAAAACTGAAGAGGAGGAGAGGCCTGGGCTAAATTAGGTGGTGTCAGCCAGCTAATGTCCTTATGGTTGAAATGCTACGCTTCTATCTGAAGATCCTATAGAAGTCAAAAATCCTGATCTCTCACAGTTCATGACCATGGAGCCTGGCATGGGATCACCCTTTGACTGCTTTTCAATCAGGCCCAAACAATTAAGCTGGGCAGCATGGGATGCCCTAAAAGAAGGAGTCACAATAGTCCCTGACAGGATGACTCAAGGGGTTGCTCCCAATGATCAGGATGGGTGGATTCAAGACCAAACTGATCAGACAGGGGAGAAATAGTGTAAGCCCCAAGTCCTTAAGTCCCATAAAAAGGTAGATGACTGAAACAGAAACAAGAATCACTAGTCAAGGATGATACTCACTCGTTAGAGACCCAAGAGGCCACAGACAATTTGGACCTACCTCTAGGAGTCAAAGGTGTCAAGTCAGTCATTGAAGTGGACTCTCAGACAAAATTCCAACCACCGACCTAGCATTTAGAGGGATCCTGTTACTAGTACCATGAGAAGTCTCCTTCTTCCAGTAAAAAAAAGCAGGGAGCAAACACATAAATGCACAGCCTTTTTACTGGTGGTGGCAAGTATAGGGATCTGAACTATGCAAGTAGTTAAAAAACAAAAATAGAAGTTATGTACTCACCATAACATTCCATCTGTGCTGTCCATTTTCATTCTTCCTCAACATTTGGGTTCGGACACAATCCTCAGATCCAATTCAGCTGCTGTTTTACAGCTCGTGGCTACTACAAGCTCTCGAGCTCCTCCCTTACCCACAGCGTAGCAGTCACTCTCATTACCTAGATCTTGTTTGCTGCTTTTTATTGCATGACGCAATTAATTAATACTTTTAAGATGGAAAGTCTCTAACTGGAGCTCAAACAGAAGGAACATTGGTTCCTACAATAATCTCCTGTTCTTCCAGAAGTCATCAAGAGAAAAAAGGGCTGGGGGAAGGGAGTTGAGGAAGAATGATAATGGGCAGCACAGATAGAAAATTATGGTCAGTACATAACTTCTATAACTGATGTTGCCAATTTTCATTCATTCCTCAACATATGGGATGGAGTCCCCAGCTATCTGAATCCTGAGTGGTCACTAAGGAAGGAAATCTGTAAGTACTGCTGAGCAGAAGGCTGCTCTTCCCCTAGAGACCAGGTCCAACTTGTAATGAGTAATAAATGTATAAGGATTAGCCCAAGTTGCACACAACTATCATCCATGGAAGACTTGGATAAAAAAACTGATGAAGTTGCCATGGACCTGCTTGAATGGGCTCTTAAGGGCTTTGGCAAGGCCAGGCCAAACTTGTTATAAACAAAGGAGATGCAGTCTGTGACCCATTTTGATAAATTTACATTGGTACCTGGTTGACTTAATCTCGTTTCCAAAAAATATAAAAAAGATACAAATAATTGATCTGATTTTCTAAATTTCTCTGGTCTGTGACTACAGAAACATAATTGTCTGTGAACATCTAAAAAATGCAAAATATATTCACCTTTGTTTAAAAAAATTAAAGAACACAGGGAGATTAACAGATTGATTAATGTTAGATCCTGACATCACCTTATGAAGAAAGGAAGGATTGTTTAAGGACACCCTATCCTTATGAAAACTTACATAAAAAGGCTTAGAGGATAAGGCTTGAAGTTCTAAAACGTGCCTAGCCAATGTTTTGTCTATTAGAAATATAGTTTTCCAAGTCAAATATTTCAAATCATATTTTGCATCCAGTTCAAATGTTTTTTTCAGTTAGGGCCTGTAACATTAAATTCAGATCCCACGGTGGAGTAGGACTGTTAAAGGATGGTTTGAGTAGAAAGGTTCCTTTTATAAAAGCCTTACAAAGACGTAAAGAACCCAACGTAGAATTATCAACTCCATATGGAAATTGGAAATGGCAGCTAACTGAACCTTAAGCGTAGAGAGACTAGCCCCATCATTAAAAATAGAAACCAGGAATTCAAGAATTTTAGGTACTGGTGCTAAAAAAGGGTTGATGTCTTGTTGCTGCGCCCAAAGGACAATCTTTTCCATTTGCTCTTGTAAATTTTTCTAGTGGAAACTTTGTGGGATGAGGCACAGGGAAGACAGCTTGGGGTGTCTGCTATCAAGAGAATTGGAGAAACCATGAGGTCAGCTTTAGGCCCAAGTTGTCCAGGTGAGTCATGTCTGTCAGGTGAGACAGGAGGGCTGGAAATGGATCCAGAATCCAAGGCGGGTATACTAGATGAGGCCAAAGGAAGGGAAACTAAATTTGTCAAGGCCAGTAAGGGGCAATGAGGATAACTTTGCTCTTCAATCAGGATGCTTTCTGTAGGAATTTGGGGATTAAGGGAGTTGGGAGATAAGCCTAGATGAGACCTGGAGGTCAATTGTGAAGGAGATTGTCTCTTAGTGACTCCCCCGGCAGGAAGATTAAGGCAAAGAACCTGCTTCACTTGTTGTTTAGGGGAGATGCAAATAGGTCACAGCATGGCTGGCCCTACTGGCAGAATATAATTTCTGTCACCTCTTTGTTTTGAGACCACTCATTAGGTAGTAGTATGGACCTACTCAACTTGTCTGTTATCACGCTGGATCTCCCCAGTATGTGCGTTGCTATCAGAAATCGATTTGAAGAGATCACCTATCACCACACTCTCGTAGCTCCTTGATACAAGAGGTAAGATCTGGTTCCTCTTTGTTTGTTGATGTACCATAATACAGACATATTGTTCATTTGAATTGCAATAGTTCAGAAGGAAGAGAGTCTTGGAATGTCTGCAATGCTACAAGTACTGCTCTCATTTCCAATGCATCAATTATGTAAGTTGGCATCTTCAGGAGATCAAGTGCCTTGAAGAGTCTTTCCAAAGAAATACCCCCAACCCGATCTGGGAAGTGGCAGGGTCACTATGGCCTTGGGCTGAGGGTGGATGAATGGATAACCTTGTAATATTTGATCTGAGTGAACCCACCACCATATGTCTTCAGAAAGCAAGTTATTGGTCTATAATTTTTAGGGTAGCTTGCAGGTTCACTCTTAAGTAAGGGCACTGTTTTTCCCGTTGTTAGCCAGGTTGGTGTCTGTTCAGGGTGCACATATAAATAGTTCTTCTTCATTGCTAAATCTTCATGCAAAGATGTTAATACTTTTAACCAAAAATTAGGTACTGCATCTGGGCCTCGGGTTTTCCAATTAGAGGCTGTTCTTAACTTTGTTTCAATCTCTCTGGCTGTTACTTCATTCCATTTAAAATCCTGTACCTTTAAACTTCTTATTTTTTCTTTTATTTTTTCTATCCATTTAGCATCTTTGTTATGTTCCACGGGATCTTCATAGATACTTCTCCAAAATGTATCTATTTCTTTCTTTTTTGGTGGTCTTTCAATTCCTTTTACCTTGTTTCCCAATTCTCTATAAACCCTCGCTAATAGAGAGGCTTCTAAACTGAGATACAACATAGACAGTATGCTACTGTATTTTGTTTTTGCTTTCATTGCAAGTTCTGTAATGAATGTAGCACTGTTTCTGTAAAGGAAAACTACAGGTGGGATCATGAGAAGTTCTTTGTATGAGAACAGTCTTTGATGTTGAATGATAATTAAATGATGTTGCCATCAGTATAAGAATTTTAATTATGATAGAAAAAAAATTCCAGAAGGTGCCACATAAGCTGGCCAGTGCTTTGCTTTGTGTACTTAAGATAGTATTTGTAGACTGCCATATTAGTTTTGCCTTTGTGTAAACTCAGCAGCTGTCACTACTACTCTGGAAAGTGAAGTTTCTTGTCACAAAACACTTTTATGTATCAGTAGAACTCAACAATAATGGCTTGGTTTTCTTTTCTTTTCTCTATCTGTATGTGTACAAATGGCATTGTTAGAATTTTGGAAATTTAATAAAAATGTTAAAAACACTGCAGTCTGGCATGCACCATATAGCATGTTAACTGTATAAAACATTCATACAGCAAATTGTTGCAAATGCCAGAATCAGATCAAGTGATGCTGAAATTTCACCACCTGAGGACGTTGTGTCTTTAAAACTAGTTGTGTTTCACAATGCACTACTTGAAAATTTCCCATAACACAGGGACTTGAGGTAAACATTTTATTGTATTAACAGGAATACAAGGAAATGGTCACCTGAAAATAATTTGGAGAGATGTACATAGTACATTAGCAGGAAAGACTCTTTCCTCAGCAGATGGACTTGATAATGCAATATTCCATGTAATCCTATTTTCATAAGTTTTCAAAAGTCTGTTGACGTAATGCATGTGAATATATGCTCCCAACAGGTCAATACATGCTTGTGGATGTCACTGGACACTATGAAGTTCGCTATTTTTTTCAGAAAAAAAAAATACTATTTCTAAAAGGAAGCAGCATAAAATAGTGAATTCAGTCTGAGAAAATTCACCGAATCCTGCATAAAGGAAGCAGCAAATTGCTTAATCAAAAAGATACTTTACACAATCTTCTGCCAAAAGCATTAAAACTAGGAGACTGGCACTTACAACAAAAGTAAGGGAAGATCTGTTACTGTAGTTATTACTCCTGCAACACATTTTAATTGCATAAACAAACCTCTCAACTGTCCAGATTTTTGTCTCGGGTCTATATTAAATAAAAACGAAACGTAAAACCTGAAACCACAAAACAGCAAAGGTACGTAACAATGATTTTTTTTCCCAAGGAAAAAATCTCTGTTCCAAAAAAAAAAAAAATTATACAGACAAAATAAAATGGGGGGCTTCACCCACCACATTCCCCTTCTTAAATATACCAACTCCAAGACTGCACCACAGTGGAGGAAACAGCAAAGTCCCGAGAATGGCCCACCGAGTTTTTTCCCTGGGAAAAAAAAATCGCTGTTCTGTAACTTTGCTGTTTTGTGATTTCGGGTTTTACATGTCGATGAGCATTCGCTCTTTCATCATTTTGTTTATTTAATATAGACCCTTTTGCCTCATATGTTTGGTCTGTTCCTCATAAAATTTGTAGTTTTCTGGCAAATCACTGAGGACTGAAGTCACTAAATAATGACAAGACAGTTGAGTTTCAGACTTCATTTCCTCCAGAAAATGTATGCTAAATTTGTCCTTATTTTGGGGCCTTTGTCCCCTCATTATTTTTCAGCTCTGTCCAAAATCTTGCTCTAAGAGATTGAGAGGTATGTATATAGGCTTTGCATGTCTTAGCCAAAAATTCCTCGCTGCTTTCATTCTTTCTCTCTAAATTAATAGCTCTGTGGAATGTGAAAAATGTGAGAGGTAGATACTGACTGGGGGAGGGAAAAAGAATGCTTTGTTGACACTTTTTAAAGTTTGTGCTACTTTTCAGTTTGTAGTTTACTAAGAAGACTGTAAAAATTCTCTCATCTAAAGTGTTTTGTGTCAAATGTTTATTTGGATGTGTGTGCGTGGGTGTGTCTGTATGTAAAATAATATATATAAACTCATAAACAAATAAAAGAAAAAAAAATCATCCAAAAGTTCTCAGGATACTGGCCATAGAGAACTTAATAAATACATCTTGTAATAACTCCCTTGCCTTGTCAGTCTTCTTTTAGTGCCCCATGGCCTTTATCCAAGACAAGGATATGGATTATGACTGTTCCCAATGTTAGTTCTGGCTGATAACAGAATTACAACAGAAAAGGAAGCATTGGCACTGTTTACAAAACTTAAGCACTTAACACAACCACATGTTTTCTGCAGCTGTGCTACACACCTCCCCAAAGTACAGTCACTGCCCCTTTCTGTCATAACCACATTGGCAATCTACAGGTGGCGCAGCCTTATAAATTGCCATGCAAAATAATTACATTTGTTACTCGGAATGCATTGTAAGAAGTGGTTTTGCTGAAAGCACTGATTCAGTGAAATTGAATTTGCTCATATACCACTGCTGTGTAACCATGGAGGTGTTATATGTGAGCCAAAGAGTTGTGGAGGGCTCCCCTCACCCTGGGAAGGTGCAAGGAGGCTTGCTTCTGCAAAAAAAAAAATAATAATAATAAAAAGTTTCTTTTTGATGTACTGAATGTGTTATGTGGAAAAAACATTTTGTACATTTAGCAGTAGGGTGTTTGTACTTTAGTGAAACACCATGAATCATCATGAAATATCATTCAGTTTACTGACACTTTAGTACTTATAAAATGAAAAATGACAGAGTTTAACTTGTATGTTACATGTGAAAATGAAACTATGAAATTAACTTAAAAATGAACAGAATGATTTTGCACTAACAGAGGTCGATCAACTTTGCCAAGAAATGAAGGTTATGTATTTACCATAACAATAGATCAACATGGCCATGGTTCATCACCATCAAGAACTACGGCAAAATGTTATCTGCCAGTCTGTTTGGTACCCTTAAAACTCCCGGGATTCAGCTCCTCCCCTTTACTCACAAAAACTGGCTTATTACAATCTTTCTCCAGATGTGGCATAAGCCACTATCATTAGAGAGGCACAAACAAGATTGCAGAGCAACAACATCTCTACCTGCGCGGTTGTCTTCTGTCACGCTGGGGGAAGGTGGCCTTGCATGTTGAGAGGGACTGTACCACCATACAGATATACTGTTATGTTGAGTACATAAGTTTTGAATATGTTATGGTCTGGCTCATACTGGTCGACCACTATGATAGAAACTCCAGAAGACCTACCTGGGGTCCTCCTATAAGGATTCTCCAAATGAACCTGGTTCCAAAGGAAGACTGAGACCTAGTAGAGAGATAACCTCTACCTTGCAATGTCTTGTAAAATGCTCAGAAAAGCTCAAGCTGCATAACAGTCAGTCATTTTTTTCTACAAGATTTTGGCATATATTGCAATGATTATGGACTAGTGGATATACAGTCTTATTCATTTAAAGCATACCATGCAGCTATTAACTTAATCAGACAAAAGGAAACCCTGCCATGTGTGTGGTAATGCCCCCCAGACCATGCAGCTATTAACTTAATTAGACAAAAGGAAACCCCTGCCATGTGCTTAGTAATGCCCCCCCCCCCCCGGAACAATCCAAAAAGCAGCCACTAATAAAGTAAGTCTGCTTAGTGTTCAAAAATATATGCAACATTTATCTTAAACTTTATATTTATTTGAATCAGCAACCTTTAAACTTTTCCCAGCAGAAAACAAGAAAGGCAAAACCTAGTTAGAGAGAACAAATGTTTCCTCATTCTGGAGTCTGTTAATTGTGCAATGAATAGTGCAAGACAAAAACACACAATAACTCAAAATAGAACAGGGAGCCATGTTGGGTCTGCCAGGCAGACATATTCTTTATTAAACCAAATATTGCTTAGTTCTGCAATTCTTGGCTACCTTCTGTACAAAACAAAAGCTAGTTGGAAGCTTTTACAGAATAAGACATTCCCAACGGCTTTACTTTACAGCAAAGTGTATTAGTCAAATTTAACAAATATTATTTTCCCAGAAAAAAAAACAGAAATGGAAACACAATAGCAAAAGATGCCTAGTCAGTTGTATGACTTGGGGAAAGAGGTTTCTTATTACTGGTTATGTTGCTGGTGGCATTTTCTGTTTGACTATAACAAAGCAAACATGATTGTTTTACTGAATAAAAGAGAATTAATTGCACAAGCAGGGGGAAGCAGTAAATACAAGAAAGTTCATAGCCCAGAGCTTAATGAAAAAACTCACAGCTTCCCTTTAAAATTTTTAAGCAGGTTCACATCATGGATCCCAAAAACACTGAAGTAACTCTGAATTAGCTGATATTTCACTTACCCAGGCATTAAATAAATTAAAACTGAATCCAGGAAGCTAAAGAAATTTGGTTAGAAAGTGAAAGTGTTCTCATAGCCGCAGTATAAGAATTCTCCCTCCAGCGTGGGTGCTGTCACATCTCGGCATCTAAATCTGAATCACTATTCTGCTAATGCTCCTATAAGGTGCCTTATTCTGTAGAAGTTTCAAAGATGAGTAGCAGTTCATTTTCTGTTTGGTTGTTACAGAATTGATTGGGCATGGTACAGTATTAGAGTACACGAGTGCTATTTTCTGGTGCTGCCTCTACATATACAACAATAAACAGGCAGTTGTAGATGACAACCCTCTTTCTAAGCATGTTGTGTACAGATTTGTGCTTTATACGTCAGTTTAGACACTTTTAAATATTCTAAGAATTATGAGCCATAACGTTTTTGGGAGATATTCTGGGGAGGGGGGGGGAGAGTACTTAGTTAATAAAATAAGGTCCTGCTTAACTTTACTTCTAAAAAAAACTCAATCTTTTTTTTTTGCCTGTTAGATGCATAATGCATGCCTACACAAAGCCATAAAATGGAGTAAGTAACAGTATACTAAGTACTCATGGTCCAAAATCTTACTCAACTCTCACTCTCTTCTTCCTATAATCTCTTACTGTGCTCCTGGCAGATTCAGACCCCCATAATTATCTTCCTTCTAACATACTCCTTGATTTTTGTCCTTTTACCCCATTTCTTGATGTTGACCTCCAGTCTCTCATTATCCTTTCTTGATATATCTGGCAACTGACACAATGCATTAGTCCACCAGCACTGTCTCCTGGCACTACCTTATTAGGGTTACCACCTGTCCCACTTTGCAAGGGACAGTCCCTCTTTGGGCAGTTGTGTCCTGCAAAAAAATTGTAAAAATGGCAAATGTCCAGAGATTTTAGGACAAAATTATTTCCTATATTTTATGTAATAGGTGCATAAAACAGTTATTCTGTATCTGAAACACCTAAATGTTACACAAAACAGAATAAGCAACTAAATGCGACAAGAATAAGCTTTTATTTAGGCAAAAAAGTGAAGTTTTGTCCTTTGTACTGGCCGTGGGTATGTTTCGGCCTGCAAAATCTGACGATTGTACTAAAAATGCCCCACTTTGGGCATTTGAAAAGATGGAAACCCTATACCTTATCTGTGAGAACAGGTATTCTAGGTTAAAACCCTTATCTCCTCTCTTTCCTTTTTATGCTGTGCTGTTCCACCTCCTCCCCTCTGACCTTACATTGGATGAATTCTTTATGTAGATTCCTATTTCCCCTCTATCCCACCCATCTATCATTTCAGAAAAAACTACACTCTGGTATCTCATTGTCCCACTCCCTTCTCACTGCCACTTTTTTTCTGTAATGCCAAAAAAGTCCACCATCATTTTCTACCACAATGCTTACACCTCCCCATCTTCCTTCCCAGGCTTCTTGCATTGTATAACAATGTTATCCAACTATGGTGTGAGCAATGTTTGCTCCTACATGATATTTTGTGTCAGGTTTTACCTTCTGCAAACTTCTTGAATAGCTGACCCCCTTCTTCTGTTTTCATGACTCAGTCCCTCCTTTTATCTTATGGGTGGGTTTGGCAAATTCACCTCATAGACACCAGGTACAGGGTTTGATTCTGCTCTTGAGTTATTGGCTAATCTTAAAATGGCCCTTTAAGTTAGCTAGTCTAGTATCCATCTATGATCCTATGATCTATGATCCTATGACTATGGCATTCTTGAAAAATTATTGAGTTAGCCACAGTCACTGTGGAATCAGATGACGGTGCAGATTAAGTGAACTTGGAAACCTTCTTGCCCATTTTTTATAACACAGGATATGAACTTCAAATCTTTTTAGAAGTCTTTCATCCAGTTCAGATAAAAATATAATTCCCATACACTGCAGGAAATACTCCACACTGTTAGAACTTAGCACAGTTCTGAAAGAACACTGAAAGAGTAATAGGCTGGGTAAAATTAATCTACATAACTATCTTTGATATGAACTTAGAGATGGTTTGCAAGACTACCCTGTCTTTGTGAAAAAACAAGTGTGTAAGATAAATACTCAAGTTTTGAAGCTCAGAAACTCTTCTTGCTGAAGTAATGGCTACCTAAAAGAGAGTTTTTTAAGAAAGAAATTTCACCAGTGTTCTAAAAGATGGCTGAAAATGGGGCAGAGAAAGCTCTCTATAACAAAACATAGATTCCATGGCAGAAAAAGCTTCCTAAGTGGTGGCCTGATAAGAAAGGTATCCCTAAGAAAGATTTTACAAACCTTCAGAGAAGCCAAGGAAAATTTTGAAAACAATCGTGGAAATTAGAGATAGCATCCATGTGAACTTTGATGGAAGCATATTGCTCAGTTCACTGACAAACATTTGAGCAAGAGTCTAGGCTACAGATACTACAGCTCAAAACGGGTCTCACCCTTTATCCAAGGCCCAGACTGGAAAATGTGCCCATTTGCTTTTGTACATTTTCCTGGTAATGGGCTTCTAGGCAGAAATAAGGATCTGAATGACCCAGTCAGGGTAAGATGCATCCCTGGCCATTGATATGAGGAAACAGAGCCATTAATCTGAAGGCATGCTGATATGGGTGAGGCAGCTGAACTGGTCAGTCAACATACTTAAGGGCTTCAATCTGAGAGGCTTTTAAAGAAGTTGAGACCAGAGCAAGAGGATCCACATTTGTTACAGTGAAAATGGGGCTATGAGAATGACCTTAGTCTTTCTCAACTTTGCTTTCTGTATAAACCTGGTTATGATAGGAAAGTGAGGAAAATATAAAGGAGATCTGAAGATCACACCTGGACTAAGATGTCCCTGCCCTATTGGGAATTAGGGAAAAGACGTTATCTGAACCTCTTCTGACATAGGCTATGAGTCATTAGCAAAAGTCACAACAGGGTTCCATTATCAGAAGAAGGATTTCACTTCTGCTCAGCTGAGGGACAACTTGTATGGTATCAGCAAACATCTGCTCAGGCTATCTACAAGGGAGTTACTTTCTCCGGGAATGTGATTAGCCACCAGACAGTAGTCTGTAGACATGATCCTTTCCCTTAACCTTACTGACATCTGACAAACAGGGTAGGAATGCACTCCTTGCCTGTTGGTACATTCTACTATCAACATGCTGCTGCAGTGAATGACAATTGGTCCTTGAAGATAGAAATCCTGAAATACCTGATGAGTAAGAAAGACCACACTCATCTTCAGAATGCTGATGTGAAGATAGGCCTCATTCTTTGACCAAATACTTTGGACTGTCTGCATGTGATAAAAGTCCTCCACCCTAGGGATGATATGCCCATGGTAGCAGACACCTGACAACTTAAGGTGTTATCCAGGGAAAGGTTTGAGTAACTGAACCATGCCAGATGTCTTTGATATGCTTGGAAATCCTGATCTAGTCTGACATCAGATCCAGGCACTGGTTCCACCTGAGTTCTAAAGAAAAACACCACTAGCATGAGACCCAAAATACTAAGGTACATAGCTGCTGACATAGAAGTGGCTCAGTAAATCCTGGATACTGCAAGAAAATGCAAAAAAAAAAAAAAACTTTTCTGGTGAAAAGCTGTCCTGCAAAGAAGGGTGTTAAACAAATATCTATAAAGGTGATAATCTGCAAAGACTACAGGTGAAACTTCGTATGATTTACTGTTATCTATAAGGTCTGGGATTCTTGAAGGAAGAAATCCCAAGTTACTACCAACCTTCTCTATGGTCGCAGCAGCAAGGTGCTAATCATCCAGGCACAGAAAGACGTGGAAACCCTGCAGCCTCTGTTATTTATTTATTTTTTTTGCAACCATGGCTGTATACTTTGTGAACATCCCTGGGACAGACAACAGTCCAAAAAGATGAACCTGAAAAGATAATGACTGGCTCCTATCCAGAACTACAGGAACCTCCCTGAAGTGTTGGCAATCTTGTCATGCAGATATGCATCTTGGAGGTCCAAATAGCACACCCAATTGTCTTTTGGCAAGCAAGGAAGACTCAGATGCACCATGACCATTAGGAACATTTATTCTGGTATGATGCGGTTTATGCTCATTAAGTCTAGAAGGATGTAAAATGGGCCTGAGACCTTGGTCTTTTGGCACAAAAAAAACCCGAAGTAGAAGCCACATGCTCTCTTGTCTGAAGGGACATCCTGAATAACAGATTTTGGAAAAGGTTTGAGATCTCCAACAATGCCACCCTCTTTTAACAGGGTGGTACATCAGAAAGTGGAAGGGAGAGCAGCTAGGGTAAGGAAAATAAGTCACAACGCCTCTGGTAGTACATCAAGTATCCACCTGTAGCACGTGATGGCATCTCACACTTGCAGCTGGTCTTTGAATGCATCCAGAGCAGAAGTCAGGCAAAGTGTCAAATACCCCTGCTGCTGCTGCTGTTGCCCTCTGGAGTGGAGTTGTGAAACTCTTGATTACATCAAGTATTTCTACTATTTAGCAGGTGTCTGCCACAGGAACCACCACTACATCTACATAATTTCTTTCTATGCTGTTGAAAACTCTACTGCTGTTGGCCTTACCTGAACCTCTTCTGATGCAGGCTACAGGCTATTATGTGTCATGGAAAAGGGGGAATGTGCAGCCATAATCTTAGCACTAACAGTTGTAAGAGTTTACCTTCCTTTCTGCTATCATCCAATTTACCCTTAATCTGTGGTCCAAAATATCATAACCAGTGAATTGGACATTACAGAATGGCATCTTAAAATTCTTTGCAAAATCCATATGGTGGAACCAGGCATAAAGCCAAATAAATAGTCACTCCAGTGCCAGCAACCCTTATTGTACTATCCACTGCATTATAGGCAAAGCACAAGGGAAGACCTTTCTGAGAGACAGAGACAGAGAGAGAGAAGCTGACTGAGTGGAAGCCTCTGAATGAAGCCTCTGCATGCAGCTCTTTATCAGGCACTTTTTCCACTGCATTAGATATCTCATCTGCAATACTGCTACAGAACCTCAACATGTGCATAGAAACTAAGCCTTCAGACTTTGAAGGCAGAGGAAGTAAGGGCCCACTTCCCAATACATTTCATTACCATCAACTCCTTTTCTGGAGGACAGATCATTTGGCTCTGCGGGGCTACAGCCTTCCTTAGAGTCACCATAGCCACAATAAGGTCCCTGTTTTTGAGGGACAGAGGATCCTGTCAAGCCTCTTTTGCCCAGTACTGGGTACTTTATATGCAGCCATTGAGATGAGTGCTATAGTGTCCTCTACAGGCAGAACCACCTAGGAAGACAAGGTGGACAGAGACCTGAAGGCTTCCTACCAAACTTTCTCTGAGGCCAAGGAGTAGATTATGGCCACACCCACCTTCTTTTGCATCAGTTGCAAGGGTTCCTTGGGCTCATCAATGGGGGTTGAGGTGGGGGACAAGAAACAAGGGAATCAGCTTCACCTCTGATATTCATGTCTGGCTTTGGAGACTCCAAAGGTGGGTCAATCTGATTCCTTTTGCACAACTTCTTGACATATCTCCTTGGCAGAGAATTGTCAGAGGAGACAGATCCAGTGTCAGAGAGGAGTTCAGGCACCCTAAAATGCTTTTTCCCCTTTTATTTCCCAGTAGAAAGTTACACTGCAAAGAAGAATTGTCAGAGAAGGAGGATGCAGAGATAGACATGAGTTCAGAATCTCATAACATTATTCTACTAAATATCTTCAGACTTGCTGCCCTGGTCCTGAGAAGCTCTCAAGGGTTCAGACAAAGGCCAGAAGCACTCTATGGGTAAGGCCAGTAATGCAGAAGATTCTCTGAGTAGCATATACAATGTAGGTTGAGTATCAGTACCAGAACTGGGCTCAATCCTTGTTGTGGCATGAAGGGCCCCACTGCCAACAGCTTGGCACCCTTCTGCACTGATGCTAAGGTGTGCAGGAAACTGGTACTGGCCTTCCAGCACCAAGACATCCTTTGATATTGATGTTAACACAGACAGGTTCAAGGGCTCAAAGGCTGAGAACAATGACCAAGACACAAACACAGTACAGGCTGGTAGCAACATAGGGGCTTAGTCCTCAACTCAGGAGCCACACGTGTGACAGAGAGACAGTTATCACCAAAGGCATCACTGCCGAATACACTAGTACTAATAGTAACACCTGCAAGAGAGTAACAAGTATTCCCAGTGCCTGCAGGAAACTAGACAGCCTCAGTGATATTGTTCCAAATCTAGGCCAGATGAACAGGCTGACAGCTGGAACAGAAGGGTAACAATATCGCTATGTCTGGCACAGAATGAGAAGGGAAGATGATAAGACTCATAACAAGCTTCATATAACTGATGTCAAGGAAAACTGATCTGTGAAAAAAAAAAACAGATTAGAAAGATCTGGAAGAAGAGGGCTTAAAGAGAAGCCCCTGGATGGCCCAAATTGGAAAGTGAAGAAACATTGTCCCTTCTTATAAAATCTGATCTAGGAATTTTATGAGGGTGATTTCCCACCACCTGAACAATTGGGAAACATCAACATCAGCAGAAGACTCCTCCTCCTTCCTTCTAGGAATATTATATGGAGGGAAGCTCCTACAAGGCAGAAACTTCTGTTCTTTTTATTGACTTTACTGTGGACTTAAATGACTCCTTGGAACCTGCTGACATACATTACTCCACTGCATTTTCTTTAGGTAGCAACCAAATAAAACTATTCTTGCACTCAATAAGCATTCTTTTATCAAACTTACTTAAAACTTGCAATCTACTATAAGGTGACTGCAATCCAAGGACACTGTACACTTCACTTGTCTGTTTTGCAGAGGTAGCTTACACCTCATATTTTTGGAATGAGAAACCTTACCCAGGTACTCGCTTAAAAAACAAAAATCACAAATTTCAACAACAAACACATGCTTTTCTTACTAATAACAATTAGGCAACAATCAATGCAAGAGAAAAAATATTTTTTTAAATGACTCACAGACACAAACTAAACCAAGCAGAGTGGTGGTGTCTTTCGGCTTTTCCCGGTTAGTGGTCGCCACAGTGGAACTCCGGTCTGCTAATGACTGATAGTTGATTTTTACGTGCCGAGTTACCAGCCCTGACGTACAACCTTCAACAAAGGAACGCCCATTCACGCATGTCTCCACGCAGAAGACGCTCTAGCTGAGAATCGAACCAGACAGCGTCTTACTGTGAGGCGACAACGCTACAGCAGCACCACCACTGGGGGAGAAACTAAACCAAGCAGAAACATCAATAAAAATGTAAAACTAAGGGGAGGAACAGCAAGAACAGCTCTGAATCAGTAGACACTTGAACAACAGAACAGCAACAGTAGCTGAACAGCACCACAAAAACAGTACAGCAAATGCAAAAAAAAAAAATTATTGATGGCTAAGGAAGACTGAGTCTGTTTTTATATCTTGCAAGCACAATGAATGGCAAACAAGTGCAATGTGGAGCAAGACAGTGATGTGCAGGGCCTTATGTGCAAAGGGGAAGAGCTGATACCTGGGAAAATCCAAAAACTGCATTTCAGTCACAGTTGCTGAAAATAATGATCCAGCACACATCAGATACTCAAGGTATGATTTACATTATGCATTCTCAGACTCGCAGTCTAGTTACTTTTACATCTAATGGCCAAAGGTTGCATGCTCAGCACACTGCTCAGACTGTTAACCATGACAGGCAATTCATCTACTCTTAATATCCACAGTGAACGCTAAAAGTTATCACATTCTGAACCTTTAATGGATTACCCATTTCTGGATATCTATTTACAGAATTTTTCTCTTGCTACACAAAGCAGCAGCAGCTGAAAGCAAGACATAACCAAACAAGTTACACAAAGATAAATTGTACGATAAACCATCTTCTTCATGTCTCAAAAACAGTCAAAAAGTCAATTATTACCAATACTGTCTTGCATAAAGATATCTGACTGAGGTCTGATGCTGGGAAGGGAGCAATTTTTTATGCAGTTTTTACAGTAAACAATATCTATGTACTTATTTTGTTCTTTGAGAACATATAACCCACCCTTACAATGAGGTAGAAAAACTTGTGAAATGCTGTGTTGATCCACCATTAAAAAGCGAGAAGGCACTTGAACACAGATATGATGTAGTAACTTTTTCTGGAACAACAGAAGTTTTACTTTACCTATTTGCTTACTTATTTATTTATGTATTTATTGATTGATTGATTGGTATTTGTTGACCAGAAAAGTCCATTGGGTTGAAAACCCATTTTCAATGGAGGCCCGGGGAGAAAAGCTCCAATTAAAACCAAGAAGTATATAAGACAATATAATATATACTACAATATCCAAAGATTTCACAGAAGTTGTCAAAGAGTACAGCACAACAAATGTAAAGTTTTAATACATTTTAAAAGTATATAAGATTTTCTACATAATAGTAATATAGAATACAGAGATATTTACATAGAATTCAACTTTATACCTTTTGTTTTTAAAAAATTCTGGTGCATGTACACACACTGACCCCTTATGGGATTATGAGAGAACAAAATATACACTGATCATATTCACAGAGATAGAAATCTAACTTCAATTTATTTGACAAGGCTTATGGTGGTCTGTGGTTTTGTAAGCAGGGATATACTGGTTCATTAAGGAGATAGTTTTTTAAAGTGAGTTTAAAGTTTAAGGATTGCGTTTGTGTGATAGAGGGGGGTAGGGTGTTCCACAGTTTAGATATGGAGTGTGAGTACAGGCTCTGTCCAGTCCTTTTATTGGGTTTGGAAACTTTTAGGAGTTGTGTATTAGTGGATTGAAGTTTCTGGTGGGGGTACAGAGTTGTAGAATAGAATGGAGAGAAGGGCACTTACATGTGTTATGTATTAGTTTATGGGCTAGTGTTAGTTGTGTACAGTGAAGGAAATAGGAAAATTCAAGCCATTTCAATTCCTTAATGGCTTGACAGTGGTGAGTTTGATAGGATAGACCAGTGGAGAATTTAGCAATTTTATAGAAAAATGATTGCAGTTTGTTGCTCACGGATGAATGTAAGTTAGTAAACATAGGAGAACCAAAGAGAAGGGATGGGCGAAGGAGGGTATTTGCCAGTTTTATTTTTGTAGTTTTATCCATATATGATTTCTGTCTATAGAACCTGCCTACTTTAAAGTGTGTTTATTTTATTGTGTTTAGAATATGTTGTTCAAAGGATAGTTTTATCATCGATAGTAATGCCTAATAATTTTGCTGATTTTACTACTTCAATTTTGGTCCTGTTATGGGAGTAAATTGTAAAATCGTGTACATGTGGCTTAGATGAAAACAGTAGTAGTTTAGATTTTCTGGATTTTATAGCAGCTGTGCTTCATCTAGCCAAGTTTTTATGTTTGTAAAAGCATTTTGTGTTATTTTTTGGAGGTCGGGGAAGTTACTGGATGAGGATATAATAGTACAGCCATCAGAGTATTGGACTGAGCTGTAAGCAGAGAGGGTCTATATTACACTGTCGAACTGCAACAAGTTCGAACGATGTAATATCGAACCTGAAAGTCTGAAACCTGAAAATAGCAAAGCCACAGCACATTGATTTTTTTCCCAGGGAAAAAAAATCGGTGGGCCGTTTTCGGGACTTTGCAATTTCCTCCACTGTGGTGCAATCTCAGAGTTGGTATATTTAGTTTAAGTTTCAGGTTGCAGGTTTTGTTCTGTTTTTGTTGGGGAACAGCGATTTTTTTCCCTTGGAAAAAAAATCACTGTTCTTTGTGTTTACTATTTTAGTGTTTCGGATATTAGGGTTCGATATTACATTGTTTGAACTTTTTGAAATTCGACGATGTAATATTGACCCAGCAGAGACAGTATAAAGATAATTTATGAACACATTAAACAGCAAAGGTCCCAGAATGGAACCCTGTGGGACATCTGTTTTATTTACCATGAATTCAGATTGTTTATTTTGCCATTTGACAGATTGTTGTCTGTTATTCAGATAGTTGGAGAATCAGCTAAGGATGTGTTGGAAACAGCCTAGTTTTGCACGTTGCTGGATTACTTTAGTATGTGATACTGTGTTGAATACTTTGGACAGATCAAGCAAGAGTACAGCTGTTACCAGACCAGTGTCCAATGCCTTGTTTATAACATCAGTAAAAGATAATAAGGCTGTTATAGTACTGTGTGCAGGTTGAAAACCATGTTGGGTTGAGGCAAGGAGATTATTATCACAGAGGTATTTTAGTAGCTGATTTTGTATGCGTTTTTCTAATATTTTGGATAATGGAGAAATAATGGAAATGGGACAATAGTTAAGTCGTTGGTGGTTCTGCCTTTGTGCAAAGGGGTTACAATAGACCTTTTTCAAACTTGAGGGATTGTGGACTCTGAGATACAGCTATTAATTAGAATACTGATAGAGTAAGCTATTACCTTGGCACTAAGTTTTAGATACTCTGAGGGGAGGCTGTCTGCAGATAAGGAGCAAGGTTTTATTTGGTTTAGTAACTTGAATACTAGGGAGGTAGGTACGGGTTTTAGAGAGAAAGTTGGAATTGCTGGAGTGTTGTTTTCTATTTCATTGCTGACTGAGGGGTGTATGCTGGGATCTTTCTGGTTGGTGGCTGCCTTACTGTTGGGAGTGTCATCTGTTTTGAGTGGAGATTTGCTGACTAGTTTAGCGATGCTTTCTATGAAATGGGACTTAAAGAAATGGGATATTTTTTGTGGGTCCAAGTCAGGGAAGGTGGATGGGTTTTGTGGTTTCCCAGGATTAAGGAGCGAAGAGACTGATTTCCAGAATTTTTTAAGGTTACTTCTTGAGGTAGATAATTGCTGTGAGAAGTAGTTCTTTTTATCATTTCTAACTAATTTTTTTGAATTGTTGCAAAGGTTTTTATTGTTAATTTTGTTTGCTTGAGTTTTGTTTTTATGGCATTCTTTCCAGGCTTGGTCTCTGGAATGGAATATTTGTTTAGTTGGTTTTGTAAGCCAGGGGGTGTGGTTGAGTTTTTGTTCTTTTGTTTTGAAGTGGGACTAAAGAGTTTAGGGTATTTAGGAAGATCTCATTAAAGATTTGCACTGCTTCTTCTAGTGGTAAGGATTTTAGAGGGGACCAATTATGTACATTTAGAGCATTGTGAAAGGCTGTTTGGTTAAAATTAGTTAGGGTCCTGGATGCTCTATATGAGTGGAATTTTATGATCTGAGAATGGGTTCTATGTGTAAGGACAGGTAAGTGGTCACTAAGAATATTAGGGAGGGTACTAGTGTTTGAGTATTTTTGTGGGTCTGACACAATGATCTAGACTAAGGTGGATTTTTGGATGATTGTTTAGTATTCATATTGGGGTTGTGACTAGTTGTGTGAACCTATACAGGTTTATACAGTTGTCAGAGAAGTTAGTGGTCAGGTTTTGCCAATTGGTGTTAGTATGTCCTGGAATAGTGGTTTCAGTAGATATGTTTTTGGTAGACCAGGCTAGGAAATTTTCAAGAATTGGTATATTATGGCCAGGGGGGATATATATTACTGCTAGCATACTTGTTCATTATTGTTAATTTGTAATGTTGCCAGTAGAAATTCCATATTACTGAAAGCTGGGACAGGTTTGGGAAAGGATGTGATGGTTAAATAGTTACGACAGATTATAGCTACACCACCACCTTTCTTTGTGAGTTTATCTTTCCAGAAGATATTATAGTCATTTGGTACTATTTCAGAGTCTAATATATGAAGCTTCAACCATGTTTCTGTGATGGCTACTATGTCACAGCCAGCTATGAAATTCAGTAGTTTTATTGCAGATACTCCTTGTGTTGATTATTACTATGGTAAAATTTTGGGTATTTGTGGCTGTGTTCAAGGAAGGTGAGGGGGGCTGGATAGTGTTGAGAGAGGGGAAGGGCCAGGGTTTGAGTGAATATTGCCGCTTTCAGATTAATGTTGAAGTAGAATTACTATGTGTGTAAAGTAAAAGGATTTAGTGAATGATCTGGGTAGGTAAGTTTGAGTTTGTAACTTGTGGGGATTAGTCTAAATTTATGGGACAATAAGTTGTAACAATTAAATATTGTTGGGGAGATGTTACAGAAGCTTGTTACATTGTGTACTGTTCTTACAATTAGGATGGGAGATTTTGGAGGAAATGTACAATTTATATAGCAAAATAATGTGGCTTGGGTTACTATGAGGATAGAAACAGTAAGAGAGGTGGTGAGGAATGTTAACTGTACAGTGTTGGGCATTATGTAGAGTGCGTTTATAGGCTATATGATTAAGATATCTGATAGAGAAGGGGGCCTTTAAGGTGAAATTGCGTGAGCAGTGTGGGTTTGGTGTTAGTGTAGGTGACTGGAAGATGAGTTGATGGGAGTGGTTTGGAGAAGTATAAACCTAAGCAGGATGGAGTGGGTGGGAATGGAAGTAGGGTAGGGGAGTGGAGTGAGCCTGTGAGTAGTGAGGGTGAACAGAGTGGGCAGACCTAGGTCTGGAATCTCTCAAAAATACAATCAGGTAAGTCTGAAGATGCAAGTTTTGGAGGGAGGAGATTAGATGAGAAAAGAAATGGCTAGAATTGCAGTAGCAGATTTATGCAGATACAACCAGAGAGAGAGAAGATTGCTGGGTTGGAGAAAGTGAAAAAGGAAAGAATGACTGCAGACAAATAATTATGTAAAGGGTGGAGTGCAGGAGAAAAGAAAGGCAAGCAAGGTTCTCGGGTTGTTTAGACAGCAACCTATGAGAAGGAAGGTATTTTCTTCCCTTTAAAGAAAGAGTATGAAAAGGCAAAAAGCAGAGAAGGCTAGAGTACGGGAGGTGGTGATCAAGGGGCCATTTGGTTATAACAGGATTTCACAATATTACACTATTTTACAATTAGCTGAGCTTTTGGGCTGGCAAGAGCACTTAATCCAAGAGTGGGATCCCAGTGGAATCTCTGTTTGTGCAAGACCACTTTTCACTTCAATAGTGAGTTTCTCCTTCTCCTTCTCCCAGTGTTACAGGACTGTGGAATTAGGACAGAGGTTTGGGAATGCATTTGCCCTCCATATGGAGTGTGTAGAGGTGTTTCTTCTCTGTAAAATACTTAGTTAGATGGGTTTTAGGGGAAGTATCTTCTTCGTCTGTTCTAAGTGATTTTTTTGATCAATCAGATGTTGATTTTAGACAGGGGAAGCAAAAAAAAAAAAAACAGTGACAGTATTTATACTCAGTACCATTATTGTGCATATAAATTTAAAAGCAAGTGGCCTCAAACTGCAAAGAAGAAATTAACGTTAAGGTCAGGCTCCTTCTAAATTCTTCTCTTTGCACCTTATCTAGTATCGCTCAATGAAAGTTATTTAAATGGTAAAAAAACAATAGAAAACAGGAAAATAAAAAATCATACAATAAATGCCATATAGGATCCCAATGCTTTCAAATGCTGACTATTTTAACCAGCTCTGTTTGATCCACACATTTTTTGTAATATCTGAAGTTAGAGGATTTATGGTTTTTGTTACTTAATACAGTAGATATGAAAAAAATATATTTAAGAAAATGTCTTAGCATTGCAGCAAACCTTACTTGCAATTAATCCAACTCCATTAGCAAGTGATCCAATCCATGCAGTCAATCCTTTGCCTTCTCCAAAAGCATCAAGCCACTCAGTATACAGCACTCCGACAGAAAGCGGTGATCCATATGCCAGGAAATGAACCATAAAAGATGCAGCAACAATCATCCAACCCCAGCCACCATCAATGTTTTTTGAATATGTCATCCTCAGGACCTGAGGTTACAAAGTCTGCAAGGGACACCCTGTGAAAAATAAAAACATATAATTTCAATACTGATAAAATCACACACACACAAAAAAAAAAAAACACTGGCAGCGCCAGGACAAAATGAAAAAACGTACTTTAGTGTAATCCAAAGTTTAATCAACAGACTTCTTCAGAAAACAAAATGCATATCCAAGAACATCAATTTATATACAGTTAAAACTAAGTGCCCATTAACTACCCATTAAGCAATAAGACAATTAACCAATCAGACTTAAAACCATAAAAAACATTCTTCTTCTTCTTCTTTTGGCTTTTCCCAGTTAGGGGTCACCACAGCGGATCACCTGTCTGCTCATGATTGGCAGTGGAGTTTTACAGTGTCGAGTTGCCAGCCTGGCACCCAACCTTCCACAGAAGACACACACATGCATGCACTCACACCTAGGGCCAATTTAGAGTGTCCAATCCACCTACAGCATGTCTTTGGGATGTGGGAGGAAAATGGAGCACCCAGAGGAAATGCACACGACCACAGGGAGGACATGCAGACTCCACACAGAAGGCACCCCAGCTGAGGATCGAACCAGAGAACCTCTTCCTGTGAGGTGGCAACGCTAACCGCTGCACCATTGTGACCGCCCAAAACCATAAAAAATATTAAATAGTCAATTTCCTATCTATTAAAAAACACTTAATATTGACAACATCACTTAAAAGCAGGTGGGCTATCTGCAGCTAGCTTAGTTTGCCATTCTGCCTCTTTTTCTTCTACGTTGTTTTTACGGTTGCCACCTCTCTTGTCTTGGTAAATACATTCCAAAACAGTAAAAATAAATTTCTTAAAACACTCACAGTTAACTGAATGCCTAAACAAAGCATTATATTCATCCCTTGTCCTAAGTGCATAATTATGTTCTTTTATTCTTTTACAAGGGATTTTGTCAGTTTGGCTAGTTAGACTGATAAAATAACAGTTATAAAACTGCTGGCATTGTCTTAAAAATAATAGTAAATATATGTAATATTAATGCAGCTAATGAAAAGAAGAGATAAGAGCATTATAGTACACTGGTTTCATAATTTCAGACTTTACAAAACTTCAAATTTTGTCACATATAAAATGAGAACCATTAGTAAGCTGTGCTACCTCCTTTTTGTGTTTTTTTACCACATCAAATTGTTTTGATTGGCTGTTATTTTATAGTGCAAGCTCCTTGCATGCTTTACTCCACAGCAATTGTATATCTTGTTAAAGTTCAACGCTTTCTGGAATTCATAAACTCCAATGCCCTAGATCAACTTATCCACACCCCCACCAGGAGCAACAATAGCTTAGACCTAGTAATTACCAACATGAGTGACCAGTGTTCCACACCTGAAGTCAACTCCTTGTTGGTCCAATCCGACCATAAGCTTATCTCCCTTGATATCCACATCCCGCCCCCACCCCCCATTAAGGAAACCACAGTAAAAAAATTCTCCAAAGCCAACTTCATGCTTCTTAAGACAGAAGTGGTGAACTTCATGACACCCATGCAGATGGACAATACAGTTACAACTGCTGAATCCTACACAATTGCACTCTATAAGCACTTACACGAGTGCATGGATCATGCTATCCCAAACAGAACCAAGATGCTATCCTCCAAAAAAAGGAAGCCAATCTGGTGGTCCCCTGCCATAAACAAACTGTAAAACAGAAGGAAGAAACTGTTGCAAAAGAGAATAAAATCCCATGAGTGGAGGAGCTCCCTGGTCAGCCTCAGTAAGAAGCTGAGGTCCCTTATAAGATCCTCCAAAGCTAGCTGCAAAAACAAAATCACCACTAAATCCAAGGACAACCACAAAGCATTCTATAGCTATGTCAAGAATCTAGATAGCAACACCCAGATCTGCTCTGAGTTACAGCACAAAGGCACGAAAATTACAGAACCAACTGATATTGCCAACATCCTGGCAGATAGGTTCAGTGCTAACTTTACTCCCCTCTCACCCCCTAAAGGGCCCATATCTATACAGGAAGAATGCAGAGTCCCTGTAATATCAACTATGCAGGTAAAAGCTGAACTCTCTAAAGCCAAAAACACAGCATCCATGGGACTAGACAACATCTCAGGCTGCGTTTTACACAAACTTCAGAATGAACTGGCTCCTCACTTAAGCACCATGTTCAATAATAGCCTCGCATCAGGCTTTGTGCCCACTGAATGGCGCACAGCAGCAGTTATCCCACTCCACAAAGGGGGAGCCACCACTGATCCCGGGAACTATCGACCTATTAGCCTGACGAGCCTGGTCTGCAAGGCCATGGAACGTATCATCATGGAACTCATAAACAAAGACATTGGTAACCTCCAAACTCTGGATCCCACCCAGTTCGTGTTTGTGAAAGGCAGATCATGCCTCCTGAAACTGATCGACGGCTTTGAGGCAGTCACCAAAGCCGTGGATGAGGGTATGTTGGTTCACACAGCCTATCTTGACCTCGCCAAGGCTTTTGACACCATCCCCCATTCTGGAATCATAGCTAAACTCACTAAACTAGGTATAAATCCCTACATCGCAAGATGGGTTGCCAACTGGCTCACTACAGAACCCACACTGTAAAAGTTGCAGACTCCAACACTGTAAAAGTTGCAGACTCCAAATCTGACCTCAAAGCAGTGACAAGTGGAGTACCACAGGGTTCCATCCTGGGACCTCTCCTGTTTGGTATCTACTTCTCTGAAGTACAGGCTAACACAGAAGGCCTCTGGCTAATGAAGTTTGCAGATGACTGCAAACTAGGAGCCATAGTCAAGTCCCCAAATGATGTGGACATCCTACAGAAGGGCCTCACTGAGACAGATGCCTGGTGTCAGAGCCATGGCCTCAAGCTCAATGCCAAAAAGTGCAGTGTCATCCCCTTTGGTAAAAACTCTGTACCCATATACTACCACATAGGCAGCAATCTACTTAACACCAACTGCGTGATAAGACACCTTGGGACCCAGGTGGACAGTAGTCAGGCAGTCCTTCTATGTGGCACACCTCATCATAAAAGGGTTCTCATCCAGGAAAAAAGAGGTCATCATTCCCCTCTACTCGTCACTCATTAGACCCATTATAGAGTACAATACCCCTTTTGGAATGTACCTCACAAGATATCTGCAGCAGCTGGAAAGGCCACAGAAGTACCTCACAAAGAGGATTACTGGCCTCAAACAAATGCCCTACACTGACTGCCTCAAAAAACTCCAGCTTTACTCCGTAGCATATCGCCTACTCCGAGGTGATCTCTGCCTAACATATAAAGCTATGTCAAACCTAGAGCTGTTGGACATGCTACACCTAAAGAAATCCCAATCCCTCTGAGCTACATACTCTAGGGACCTAAACCTTGTCACCACAATAAACAGGACACACTGAAGATTCCTGTCCCAGAGACTTCCTATACTCTGGAACAAGCTACCCATCTATGTCTATGTCAAGTTCTTCATTAGCATTCTTCAAGGAAAATCTTGATGAGTGGATGGGAAATAGGAAATACACCCCAGGGATCACTTCTGTGTCTCTGCTGGACAGTGGCACAGGAAAATAACTTTCTTGGGTGGCGTAAGCTATGGAACCTTGCTGGCTAGGCTTATGTAGGCCCTTGGGCCGATAGCCTAGTACCTACCTATGAACCTACAAAAAGGAGCCTTCTGCTGCTAATGTCAGTTTTATACTATAGTGCATTCTTCCCTAATGCAGTCTTTTCCCCATGACTTTCCATAATAAAATACCCTGCTAGTACTCAACGGATTTGGTTTAAAACACCCCTTATACAGATCAAGCTCATAAACTTAACTAATCATTTTTTGCCATTACAATTACACAAGCAATGTTCACAGACTTCTTGACTAAAAACATGACACAAAGCAAGTTTTCACTTGTTTATACATATGCATGTATACACATGTATGGGCACAGTACATTTGGCCAGCCTTAGCATTGGTCAAAGAACTTTCCAGTGACAGAACTGATGGAATGCATTGTCTGTCAAGTGCAAGAACCATTGAAGTGTGCCAATACTGAATGCAAGGTAAGTGGGAGTAGGTAGTAATGCAGAAACTTTAATTTCTAATGAAAGTTTTGGCACTGGACTTGACCGCATATGTGCAAGTATTTGCTGCTTAGGGTTAGAGTAAGATCTAAGGAAGGGGCAAATGTGTTGGCATGCTTGTATACTGCAATGCTTGAAGTGTGTGTATATATATGTGTGTGCATCTCTTGGTTAGTGGTGGGTTGGGATTAGAACCAGGAGAACAGGTACAGTTAGGTTTAGCAAATATAAGTGTCACTATGCAGACAAATTATTTTTTCATATTTGCAGTCATTTCTTTTTTTTTTTTTTTTTTTTGCGTAACTGATTTCACTATCCCTCTTCATAAAGGTGGAAACTCCACTGACTCCTCAAACTACCGACCCATTGCCATTCTGTCCCCCTCTCCAAGATATTAGAAAAATGTATTCACTCACAGCTTCTCAATCACCTCCTCATACACGACTTACTTACCCCTACCCAACATGGATTTCGTTCTCACCACAGCACCACCACTGCCCTCCTCTCCTTCACTCATATCATTGCAGAGGCCCTAGACAACAACAAACTCATTTCCTGTCTCTTCCTAGATCTCTCCAAAGCCTTCGATACTGTCTCTCATCCTCTACTACTATCCAAACTCACAAATCTCCACCTATCCCCCTCCGCACTTGCCTGGTTTAATAGTTACTTATCTGGCAGGGAACAATCTGTCAAATGGCTCTCATCCTCCTCACCTTTCCTTCCCATCTCCAGTGGTGTTCCCCAAGGCTCCATCTTGGGACCCCTTTTAACATCTTCACCAATGATCTTTACACCTCATGTAAAGAATCCTCCCTTATTCAGTATGCCAACGACTCCACACTTATATCCATCTCAAATAATATTCCTGAACTACACTCCCTGACCCAACAGGCCCTACTATCCACTGAACAATGGCTCTCTCACAACCTATTGATCCTAAATCCCAAAAAGACCAAACTCCTACTTTTCCTTCCCCGTTCTCTTACTCATCACAAAACCTACTTTTTTATTACATCTTCTAACAATACAACTATCCAACCTAACACCCACACAAAACTCCTAGGGGTCATTATCGATGATGAACTAAAGTTCAACCTACACATACTCCAATGTATAAAAAAAACAAACCAGAAACTAGGTCTGCTATATCGGAACAAAAAATTCCTAACCCCTGAATCAAGACTTACCCTGGGCCAGGCACTCCTCCTCCCCTCCCTCTTATATGCTGCCCCAGTTCTTACCATTATCTAGGCCTCCACTCTAAACAAACTCCAACAGACTTACCATAAAATAGCCAGATTCATTATTAACTCCCAATATAACTCACACCACTGCATTTCTTTAAACTCTCTTCAATGGCTTGAACTTCCCCAACTTCTGCTATATTATCAATTTCATATGCTACACTCTATTCTTTACAAACTCTCCTTCTGTCCATCTCTATCTTCCTTAGTCTCCATCTGCATCCCATCCGGGACCCTCCGTACGTCTAAACAACAATTACTTGATATCTACCACCCAAAAAGGTCAGTAGGCAAACTACTCTACAAACACTCCCTTGCCCATACTTGGAACAAACTTCCCCTTGACTTACGTTCAATCTCCCACACCTCACACTTTAAAAATGAACTAAAAGCTTATTTTCTCAATTCCACAACCTGCCCTTGCCATGTCCCTACCTAGTATTCCTTCCCTTTATGTACCAAAGGACCATACTTAGTACCTCATTACACCCCTCTCTCCAATGTGTCTACTATACATTTGCATAATTTTATACAAACAAAAAAATGCATATTGTTGACCTATTGAACTATATCAATGTAAAATTGTTACTTAGCTTCTTTTTAATGCAACTTTAACTTTATGCATGTAACCCAACATATGTGAATCTTTTTGCTGTAACTGCTATTATATCAATATTGTTTAAAATTGTACTTGTTTAAAATGTACTACTGGAGCTTTTCTCCTCGGGTCTCCACTGAAAATGGGCCACAAGCCCAGTTGGACAAACCCGGTTAACAAATGTCAATAAATAAATAAACTTGTGTGCAAGACTGGTAGTAATGCATGCATATATACATACATATATACATGTTTCATTTTCTTTGCACTCTGTGGGCCTACCAGCCAACAGCTTTACATGTTCGATTGGCTCACATATTCTCAGCCTATTCATTTCTCACAGGGTGACAGCCAATCACATAAACATCATCCTGGTATCCATTAGGGTATTTTTTTCTATGTTGCCTAATCCCACCCCTTGGTGGTGATATGGGTTCTGCATCCCAAAAGAAGGACCACCTATGCTCTTGATATGGAGTTGTGCCTGCTCTTGATGCACCTATGCAAGGGGGGCCAGGGTAGCAAGTTGGAGGTGTCTACCCATGCCCCGGCCCCCATCAAGATTGTTCTCATGGAAATGGTTTATACCACTCCTCTACAGTGCCAAGTCACCACAAGGGGAGGAGCCCCATAACACTCCCTTCTAGGACAGCACACTGATGCAAACCACTCAGCTCTCACTCAACTCTGCCCAGCTCTTCCAGCTTCCCAAACTGCTAATTGATCCTGGGTTAGTAGAAAGATCAGTCAGGGTGTCATCACCCTGTTACAAAGAGACATGCTATGTTACTCATGCTAGTCCTACTGGGTGAAACCCATTTGCACACATTTACAGAGGAAGCAGGAAGAAATGCTGTACAAAGACTTGACTTTTAATCCCATATCAAAGATTTTACATGCATAATAACAGTTCAATGTATATAAATACACAACTACAATCAACAATATTAAGTTTTTATATGGCTCCATGATCAAATATTGCAAACTAAACCATTGTAACCCACTACACGGATAAACAAACATTGATTTAGCACAAGCACAGATGCTCACCGAAAACTAAATAAGACATTTGAACTTAGGGGGCAAGCCCCCTGCACCCATAATACGGTTGCTTTGCTCCCATACCCTTACTTAACTCCACAGCCCCCCTAATGAGGCTTTCCACTGCAGAAATCTAAAGACCATATCTTTTCAAACTACTTATTTGTGTTTTTTTAAACAAAAGCTAATTACAAACTAAGACACTGGTTCAGTAAAAAAGAAAGACTTGGTAATTAATTATTTGAATTACTTCTCATACAGGGTAAATGAAGAAATTTGTACAACAGACATTTAGTTAATGACATAGTGTTAAACATGTGTGTTTGTCCATAATCCATTAATTTAAAAAGTAGAAAAAAAGTTATACGCTCACCATAACTATGATAACTATGCATCTGTGTTGTCTATTTTCATTCTTCCTCAACAGATGGGTATCAGATCTGATCTCTGATCTGAATTGGCTGCTTTTTTTCCAGACTCTGGATCAGACTCTTGAGCTCCTCCCTTACCCATAATGCCCCTTACTACTGCTTTACCTCAGATCGAGTTTGCTGTCACTATAATCTACTCGAGCACAAGAGGTATAACAAGAAAAAGTATAGCATGGGGACTCAAACAGGAACAGTGGTTCCAAAACACAAACTTTATCAGGTCATTCCCAAAGAGAAAGTGAGGAGAAAGTGAGGAGGTTGAAGGACAGGGAGTTGAGGAAGAATGAAAATGGACAACACAGACACATAGTTACGGTGAGTACATAACTTTTACATCTGATGTTGTCATTTTCATTCATCCCTCAACGCATAGGCTAGAGTCCCCAGCTATGATAACCCTGGGTGGTCAACATGGAAGGATATTCCTAAGCACCATAAAAGCAAAGGCAGCCATCTTTCTGTTGACAATAAAGGTATAAGCATTGCACCAAGTGGCTGCAGCACAAATATCATTGGTAGAAGCTCTGGCACAGAAAGCAGCAGACATGGCCATAGTAGCGGGAGCTTTTGGGTGTCTTGTCAAAGGTAAACCTCTCAGGAAATAAGCATAAGAAATACAATCTGAAATCCATTTAGCTAGGGTGACTTTAGAAACTGGCTTTCCCAATCTGTTATAAGCAAAGGAAACAAAATTGTTCAGATTTCTGGAAATCTTCATTCTATAGAGATAAAAATGAAGCTGTCTATGTACATACAAAAGGTGAAGCATGTATTCTTCTTTACTGGAAAATTTTGGAAAGATGACTGGCAAATTTTTGACCTGATTAATGTCCGTTTCAGAAGCAATCTTTGGTAGGATAGATGATTTAGTATGTAAAGTGACTATCTATATGGAAAATTAAGTAAGGCAGTTTTGAAGAGAGTGTTTAGAGTTCAGAAACTCACCTGGCAGAAGTAAAAGCCACAAGGAAGACTGTTTTCCAAGAAAGAAATCTTGAGGTCAGATTTAGCTGAAGGCTGAAAGGGAGGTTGAGCTAAGCTTTGTAACACAACCATGAGATCTCAAGGTAGAGTTGGATCTTTAAATCAGTGGTCTAGACAGAAAAGTGCCTTTAAGAAATGCTTTACATGGTCAGGTTGAAGTTAGACGAGGTGGATAATCTCCAGTGAAATAATTAGAGATGGCTGCTAGATTAACTTTGATGGTGGAAAAACTGCACCTCCTTGAAAAATAGATACTAGGAAATCCAAAATAGCAAGAATGGGAGCAGTAAAGGAATATAATCATCTATGTTGTGACCAGATGGAGAAGCTTTTCCATTTACTCTTGTACAGTTTCCTGGTTGCAAGTTTCTGGGAAGATATTAATATTTGGTGAACTGGAGAAGAAATCCTGGACTATCTAGCCATCACTGGAACTGGAGAAACCATATGGTCAATTTGAGGCTGGAATGTCTGGGTGAGCCATCCTGAGGGATGAGATACCAGATCTGTACTGGGGTCCAGTATCCACAGAGAACATAGAAGATGAGTCCACAGGAAGGGAAACCAAACTTGCTGAGGCCAGAAAGGGGCAATGAGGATAAACTTGCTTTTGAAATGTAGGGCTTTCTGAAGAAATTTGGGGATTAGAGGTAGGGGAAGATAAGCATAAAAGGAGACTGGATGGCCAAACGTGGACTACAGCATCTCTTGGTAACTCCGCCTGAGGGGGAATTAGGTTAAAAGAATTGCTGCATTTGTTGTTAAGGGGTGAGATGAAGAGATTGCAGAAAGGTTGATCCAATCTGTGGAAGATCCTTTCCACCACTGCATAATTGAGAGACCACTCGTGAGACATCAGAATAGTTCTGCTTATCTGCTACAGAACTGGATTACCCTGGTATGTGCATTGCTACTAGAAAGCAGTTGGAAGAGATCACCCATTGCCAGACTCTCATTGCTTCTCAGCAAAGAGGGTAGGACTTGGTTCCCCCATTTGTTGTTGTACCATACTATTGACATATTATTCATCTAGATAGCAACTGTCCCTAGAGGAAGGGAGTTCTGAAAGGCCTGCAACACTAAAAGGGCATTTATATGCAGAGTGGTCTCTTCTGGGGACCACATGCCTTGAAGAGTCTGTCACAATAAATGCCCCCACCCCACCCCAATTGGGAGGCATCCAAGGTCAATGTGGCCTTGGGGGAGGAAGGATAAAGGGGCATCCCCAACAAATGTCGTTGGACTGGATTCACCAAAGTAGGGAATCCCTGCAAACCCAGGAAAGCCTTATAGGACGATTATGTGGATGTTGATGAACTGACCACTGTACTGCCATAGTCCACTGGAGAATTCATACGTGAAAGTGAGCAGTCAGTAGTAGAATAATTGCTGTAGCTATCAAACCTAAGGCATGCAGTACCAGTTTTGCCAGAGGAGGAGAATGAGATAAGATCTGACTGACATGAATTCTTAAACTATGATTTCTGTTTTGTGGTAGAAAGGCTAACTGATTGATAGAGTCCAGGCAACCTCTTATAAAGGCCAAGACTTGAACTGGCGAGCTCCTATGAAGTCCAATACTTGAACTGATGGAAGATGAGACTTGGGGAGACTGACTGTGATTCCCAGGTACTGACACAGATGGAGTAAATAATCCCTGGTTTCCTCTAGTAGATGCCTGGTTGGAGTGGCAAGGAGCCAATTATCCAAATAAGGAAACACTCTGAATTTCCACAGTCTGAGGTGAGCTGCTACCACTGCCATAAACTTGGTGAACACCCTAGGGGCTGTGGTGAGATGAAAGGGCAGGGGTCTGAACTGGTAATGACTGGTCCCCAGCCAAAAGCACAAGTACCTCCGAGAATATCTTTTAATTCTGATGTGATAGTACATATTCTGGAGGTCTATGGAGCACATCCAATTGTCCGGCAAAAGAGGGAGAATGGACTGTACCATGACCATCCAGAACTTGGAGTTCTTTACAAACTGATTCAGCTGACTGAGTTCTAGAATTGGTCTCTGGTCTCTTTTCTTTGGCACTAAAAAGAACCTTGAATAAACTCTGTGTCCTTTTTGGTCTGGTGGGACATCTTGGATGACCCTTTTGTCCAGCAGCTTTTGCATTTCTAGGGCTGCTAACTTCCATTGATTGGGTAGTACATCAGGAAGATGTTTTGTTGGTCTGGTGCAGTTTGCAAAAAAGGAATGAAATAATCTCTGCATATGATCCTTTGCATCCAAGAATCGTTTGTGATGGCTGTCCAGGGGTCTTGGTGCAAAGGCAAGCACTCCCCCCCAACTGTCTCCAGAGAAGAACAGTCAGGCAACCCTTCAGAATTCCTGAAAGGGCCTATCCAATAAAGAATCTTGGAACCCTTGGTTTGGAGGACCCCCCTCTGCCTCAAGGGCAGCACCTTCTGTTATTATTTCCCTTCTGCCTCTGGGAGAAATTACCTCACATTAATCCAGAAAAGGACCTTGGGGTTTTTGGAACCACATCTTTTTTCTGCCACATTGATTCTAGGAAAAGGATCTTTGTGGAATAGAAAAATGGATAACCATGGCAGATAAGGTCTTTCCATCCTGTTCACTCTGGGAAAGTGTGTCTTTAGCAGTGGGCCCAAACAGGAAGATTCAAAGGGAGTATTGCTGAAAGAACACGTAAAGGGTTCCGCAAAATCACACTAACGTTTCCAAGAATGTCTCCTGATGGCTATGCCTAAACCCGGAGACCTTCAACTACATGAGATATTAACCTCATAGATGCATTCAAAATGGACTAGAGGGTGGCCAGTTGCAAGGAAAAAACTTTTGCTCCTCTGCTGACATGGACCCAGGGGTAGACTTAGAGCATTCCTTAATTAAGTCCCTCTGTAATCTAGTAAAGTGTGCTAAATAATTACACGACCATGATGCATAGATGTGCTTTCCAAATCTGTCCAAAGCCCTAGACTCTCTGTTAGGGGGATGGATAGACAGCTCTGCTCAGCTACCTCTTTTTTGGTGGCAGATGCAACAACCATGGCATCTATGGGAATGCCATTACTCCAAAAGGGTCTGTCTTTGAATGGAGCTAGGACCTTATCCGTGTGACAGAGAATAGGTTCTATGATATCAGGCTCCTTCCAAGTCCAGCAAGAGACAATATCTATTAAGTCACCCATGGGGGGGGGGGTAACACAGGATGTACATGGGCTAGACCTGAAATATTCTAGGCACACTGACTCCTCCTGAGGGGGGGGGGTTCAGAGGACCAACCACCTTTTTGGTGAAGGATCCCTAGAATGTCTCTTAATGACACACCTTCTGGTGGTGACCTGGGGGACTCTCCCCTTCATCAAAATAGGTGTCTTCAGCAAAAGAGATTCCTGAGGGGTATCTAACTGTCTCCTTTTACACAGTCTCTTCCATGGAACCTCCTCAGTGGGATGGTTTGGAAAGGTATTGAAAGGGATGGGAAGGTCCTGGGCTGGAACTGCCTGGAAGCTCATATGGGTTGGCTGTCCCTGCGGAACAGGTAGGTGAGGCTCAGAAGCTAGATCTGAAGGGAGAATGGGGTTAGGATCCAAAGTAGTAAGAGTTGAGAGAGTTCTCTGGTGAGAAAATACCCTATCCACCACCTAGAAAGCAAAGAGACTAGCAGAAGCAGAGGTCAACTTCACCAGACCTGAAACTCCCAGTGCCATCGTGCCTTGACACTGCTTGGACCTCTGTTCAGAGGGAGGAGTCTGACCAGAGCTGTCCAACACTCTGAGGGGAAGCAACAGCTCTAAGACTCTTGAAGTTGAAGGCATCCCTCCAGATCACACTTTGATTCCGACACTCATCTTGCTCGGGGGGGGGGGGGGGGATCAACACCGAACAAGTCAGGGATATGGTTGGAGTCGAAGATTAAGCTATCTTCAGATCCTATGTCTCGATTCTCGAGTCACTTGGATCAGGTGGCTGCAAATTCACTGCCTGGATCAGATAAGGAGAGACGACAGGATGGGAAATTGGATGAAGGCTCGTGGATCTGATGGGAGATGGAGACAGTAAAACCCCCATCTGAATCTGAGCCCTGAAAAACTTCCTCATCATTCTATCCACATAAGCTTCACAGAGACTTTGGGAGGATTTGATGGATGAAGAGATGGAAGGAGGGCAGGACAACCTCCAAGGAGTTTCTTGAAAAAAAAGTGATCAGAGCCATGAAGATATTGGCTCTGGAGTGAACCAAGGGTTCTGGGGTTGAAGTGACTTAGCAGTAGAAGGAGTCTACTCTGAAGAAGCCAGATCCAAACATTTAGCAAGTTTGGTCAGCAGCTCTGATATTGGTGTGGATTTCAGAGAACAAGAGGGACAGTGTTTCCTATGCTCCCTTGGCTCCAAAGAAGATCTTGTGGGTTTTTTGAGGATGTTAGAGCCTCTGATGCCAAAGCAGAGGAAGAAGGAGCTGAAGCAGGAAGAAGGTCCTTAAGAACTAGCTTATTTCTTCTACTGCTAGTGGCCCTGGTATTAAATCCGGCATAAATCTTACAGGGGGAATCCAGAAGACTAGGGCCTAAACAACAATGATTCTGTGGGCAACAGAATTGGGTATCTTGTACCAACAGGAAGTGCATTTCTTACAATCAGTTGGCATCTCTGACATGGTAAAAAAGATGAGAAGGCCAAAGATAGGAAAGAAAAACATTTTTTTTTTTAAAGGGAGAAGAAACGAGTTACCAACAATGGTAACTATGACACTACCCGAACAAAAAAAGGTATGAGAGGGAAAGAAGTTACCAACAATGGCAACAGAAAATTCCCAAAAAAGGGCAGAACACGAGCTTGGTAGAAAGCCAAGCTAACTAAAGAAAAGCTGTAGGGGTGAAGGGAGGAATACAAGTAACCAGCAAGAAAGAAATAGTTAGAGGAAGAAAAATCTATCCTTTACTTACAAATAATCAACAAAAAAAGCTATCCCACAACTTGAAAGAGTGAAATCCACGTCCGAACCACTTGAGCAGCAAATGAGATCTGGGGTAAAGCTGTAGTAGAGGGCATTGAGGTTAAGGGAGGAGCTTCAGAGTCCAATCCAGAGTTTGGAAGAAAATCGTCAGAGTCAGATCTAAGATCAGATCCAATACCCATCCATTGAGGAATGAATAAAAATAGCATCAGATCTTGAGCTATTTTGAAAGCAACAAGCTTCAAAGTATTCCATGTGATACGTAATGCATGAATCAGTTTCTCAATCTCTGATGTTACTAGATATTTCTGGAACTCTAATTTAGTGTGCATGTGATGACTTCAGTTGTACTTCGCAAACAGGTTATTAGGGTATCTCACACCACAAGTTCCAGGCCAGATGAATTCACTCAGTTTAGTACACAGACTGATTTATTAAAATAAAAACATAACTTCTGCAATAAAAGTTAACAGCAAAACTTCAAACTTATGCCATTAAGAGCAAGTAACACTTCTCTGACGCCTCGGCTTTCAGAAAAGCCTTTTCAGAGTACATCTTTCTGCAAGCATACACTTAAATACATGCATTTGATCAATTAAATAATCATCCAATTAAGAATTCACTAAAAAAAGCCAACTAAAAAGGTTAACTTTTAATATTCTTTTTAACCTTCTTACATTAAATGCTTCCAAGAGAATTCCCTTTTCAAACCTCTTTGAAACATTGTATCATATTTTAAAATACATATTGCCTCCTTCCTTCTTAAATGTTCCTTAATTTTTTTCATCAGTACTAAACCTAGTATTTACTTGTTCCAAAACAGTTGCCTGTAACCCCTGTGGGTCGCCATTATGTTGTTAAAGTGCATAGCTACAGGACTCTGAAATCTTTGCTTCTTGATGTCCCTTATGTGCTCTTTTAATCTTGTAGCAAAACTTCTCTTGCTCTCTCCAATATAAAATAATCCACAAGGACATTTTAAACTATATATAACCTTTTCACTATTGCAAGTGAAGCTGCCTCTTCTATCAAATGTTCCCATTAATGCTTTCAAAACTAGAAACTATGTGTTTGCATACTGTGTAATTGTCACATGGAAAAGTTCTGTATCTCACTACATTATTGTCTATATTTTTTGGGCTCTCAAATTTTCCATGTACTAACATGTCCTTTCATGTGAAAAACAAAGTTTAACATTTTTAGGCAGAATTTTTATTTCTGTATACAGGACCAGTAATATCTAACTATTTTTTCTAAAATATTAGAAAAATTACTATACTTAGACACAAAATATAACTCACTTTCTTTTTCCGCATTATTATGTCTTGTGCTTTATTCACTTTTTTGTTCATTACTTCATTATACCCCAACCATACTTTATCTGGCTCATAGCCCCTTTCTATAAACATGTTAGCTATTTTGAACTTCCTTCTCACATTCCTTCCTGTCACTGCACAAACGTTTAACCCTGACCATTTCCCCATACGTTATTAGGGTATGCCATAGCAGAGCTATTAAAACAGATGTTTGTGACAAAAGAGAAGTTGAAAGTATGTCAATTCATCAATAAAGTTCACCCATCCAATTTTGTTTGTAGCACAGTGTGCTGAGTAACAAGTGATGTTTCAGTTACAAAGTTTGCTAATTTAACAGAGAACAGTCAAAACTGCATTCCTAGCAAACACTGCAAAATGCATCACCAGCACAAATTAAAGGTCAACTGTAGAAATAGTAAACTTATATTAACCTTATAAGTCTAGCATAACTTGGGCAAAAGGTTGATAAAGAATGTACAACAGCAAGACACTTGGTTATTCTTGAAGGGGAAAGAGTAAAGCCATAGCTCCCGTGGCTTTACTGTTACCAAGACAATAACAAGTGATTAAAAAGGTAGTCCTGAAGGCACTATGAAGAGAAGTGACAGAATGAACATTATTTCAACATGTTCATCTAAGAGCAGAAAGCAACACCATGATGTTCTTCATCTCACATTGCTGCAGTCCTTACACTTGGGTAGTCCGCTGTCCTCGGTCGGCCCGAATATCAAAGTATAAGGCTGACGTCGGTCAAGGCGCATTTGACTGACATCAGGACGTCAGGGTACAAATGCGCATGACCGACGTCATATCCACAGTCTTTTTTGCCGCATGGTCCGATGCAGAAGCAGTATTGCAAGTGCCGGTTGGCGTTCTGAAATTTTTCGTTTTCGGAGTTTCAGACCGAGTCAAAGTTGGCTAAGTACCCGTTGGGAATATTTTAGTTTTTTCTTGCCTCAGTGGTTTACCGGATGTCAGAAAAAGTGAATAATTGTATTTCTTGTGGGAAACAGATACCGCATAGAGACTATCATACTTTGTGTATTCCTTGTTTAGGGCCTGAGCACGACGTTGTTGGGTGTCGCTCTTGTGCTAGATTTAATAAGCGCACTATAAAGAGGAGATTAGATTGCGCCAGGTTAGTCTTTGGGAAGCGGTGCAATTATAAAATGCCGTCAGATGCTCCGACGCCCGCTTCTTCAAAGAAGCGCAAGGACAAAGCAGTGAAGCCTAGGCTAGAAGAACCGTCCGTACCGGACGCCGGTTCTTTAGAGGTGTTGGTGGAGTCGGTGGTTCCACCGGAGGTTTCTTTGGGATCCCAGGGAGAGACCTTGTTATTGCAGGATGTGGCCTCTCAGGAGGCAGGTCAGGGTGATGGGGCTTCTCAGGTTACTATACTCCCCTCCCTGCCTAGGGTGGTTAGGCCCTCTCCTTCTGTTTCCAAGGCTTCTCCTAGAGGCAGGCCAGGTTTAGCTTCAGTTGGTGTCACCCCTAGTTCTTCTGGAACTGTGCCCAAGAAGCATATGCTTAAAATGGCAGAAGATTTGATTACTCTGATTAGGGGTTCTTTGCCCCCTCCTGATAAGAGACCTAGGGTGGAGCCTGAGCTAGGGAGTTTTGAGCAGGCTTCGGATGTTTCAGAGTCTTCAGCTGAAGACTTGCAGGAGTACTCTCCTTATTCTGATTCTGATGTGGATGATTCTACTCCTTCTGCTTCTCCTCCTGAGGATTTTTCTTTTCAGAAACTCTTCATTCCATGAGGGAGCATTTTAAGTGGGAAGGTCAGGACTTCTCTGATTCCAGGAAAAGGCTTAGGGAATTTTTGTTTTTACCCCAGCATAGGCCTTTGGCTATACCTCCTGTTTTGGATGTAGTGGAATATGTTTTTACAGAGGCTTCTCTTAATCCTGATTCTTTGCCTCCTGCTCCTGTTAAACCGGATAGGTATTACAGGGTGCCTGAAGTTCATAAGTATCTTTTTAAGAGTCCTAGGGCAGACCCAGAAACTGTTAGCCAGGGGCCTAAAGGTGTTAAGGCTTCTGTTGTCAAGAATCCGGTTCCTGCGGATAAAGAAGCCAGGGCCTTGGATAGATGGGGAAAGAAAGTTTATACTTCTTCCACTTTAGCTATGAGGGCTTTGAATTGCCAGTTTCACATGTTAAAATACCAAAACTATCTCCTTTCACAGTTGAAGTCTAAGGTTGATGCTCTGGCGGAAGGTATTGATTGTAAAGAGTTACAAGATTTAGTACATGTTTCTGAACAAGTGGGTAAGCATTCTTTGCAATGTGGTTTTGATGCTGTACAGGCCTCGTCTAGGGTGGCTGCCACTGGGTCAGTTCTTCGCAGGCACGCCTGGCTGAGGGATCAAAATTTATCTGACCATGTTAAAACAAGGATTTTAGATGCTCCTTTACAATCTGATGTGTTGTTTGGTTCTCCTGTTGAGGCAGTTTTAAAGAAAATGGAGGACAAGGCTAAGTCTATGCAGACTGTTAAAGATTTTTTGCAGGTTCAGCCTCCAAAGTTTAGTAGAAATTGGCCTGCTAAAGGGTGGACGTATCCTTCTTATGATTCCCAGTCTAGGGGTAGATCTAGGCGTGGTAGGGGCAGAGCTCAGGGCTCTTTCAGGCCTAGAACAGGGAGTTCTCCTGCACAGTCTTCAGGTGAGGGCAGGGGTCAGTCCTTTCGTAAACAGACCCAATGACCTACCTTTTCAGCTGCCAGAGCCTTCTCGTCTGGCAGCACCTTTGGGAGGAAGGTTGGCACTTTTCAAAGAAAATTGGAGTTTAATTACCCAAGACAGATGGGTATTGGATATCATACACCAAGGTTACAGGTTTTATTTCCATACCTTGCCTCCTTTCAGAGGCATGCCAGACGTTCCTCCTCAACAAAGAATAGAGGCTCACAAGCAAATTTCTCTGTTACTTCAACTAGGGGCCATACAGCCGGTCCCTATGCCAGAAGTGGGCCTAGGATTTTATTCTCGCCTGTTCCTAGTACCAAAGAAGGGGAACACGTGGAGACCAATTTTGGATTTATCTATCCTCAACACTTATCTGGACATTCCCAAGTTCAAAATGTTGACGTTACAACAGCTTTTACCTCTGCTGGGCAAAGATCATTGGATGGTAACTTTGGATCTCAAGGAGGCTTACCTTCATGTTCCTATCAGACTAAGTTGCAGGAAGTATCTGCGTTTTCGAGCTGGGACTTCTCACTATCAGTTCTCTGCATTGCCCTTTGGCTTATCTACTGCCCAGAGTGTTCACGAAAGTTCTGGCTCCAGTGATAGCTTTCTTCAGGCTAAAAGGAATACAGATCTATCCTTATTTGGACGACTGCCTGATTCTGGCTCAAGGAAGGAAGAGCTTCTTCATCATTTGGAATATGTGATAGCAGTGCTAAGATGCCTGGGGTATTCTGTGAGCGAAATAAAGTCCAGTCTAGTACCCTCTCAGGACATGTGCTTTCTGGGTGTAAGACTGAATACAGCATCCCAGATGGCCTTTTTAACCCCGGACAAACAAAAGAGTCTTTCCCTTTACTTCCATCAACTATCTCATCAGTCCAGGCTGACTGCAAGGACAGTCCTTCAAGCCTTAGGGTTCATGGCATCTTGTATTCTGGTGCTTCCCAATGCCAAACTGCATATGAGGAAGCTGCAATGGTATCTCAAAAATGTATGGACACAGCACTGCCAGGATCTGGACACTGTCATTCAAATAATACCTTGCATTCAAAAGGAATTTTTGTGGTGGGCTCAGGAATGTCACCTAAACAAGGGACTCTCTGTGACCCGGCCAGAGGCGAGTCAGATTTTAACGACAGATGCCTCAGACAAAGCTTGGGGAGCTCATCTAAATGGAAAGTGGATACAAGACAAGTGGCCTGCCAGACTACATCTACATATCAACCTGAAGGAGATGTTAGCAGTCCAGTTTGCATTAATAGCTTTCAAGGATTTACTTCTTCCAGGGCAGGTGTTGATTCTAACAGACAACACAACTGTCATGTGGTACATCAACAAGCAAGGGGGAACACATTCTTATCCTCTATGCAGGCAAGCAATGATTTTGTGGGAGACTGCTCTCAGTTTACAGCTCAATCTTCAGGCAAGGTTTCTGCCAGGAGCACAGAACTCCTTAGCAGATGTGTTGAGCAGGCAATTATGGATCCCCACGAGTGGAAATTGGATCCTCATGTATTTCAGAAATTGACAGTGTCATGGGGAACTCCAGACATAGATCTGTTCGTTTCTCCACTAAACCATCAGCTGCCAAAGTTTTGCACAAAAGGGTTTCATCCCACAGCTTGGAAAGTGGATGCTCTTTCTTTCAATTGGAGCAATCTTCATGTGTATGCCTTTCCACCTCTGCCTCTCCTCCCAAAGGTACTTCTAAAGGTCAGACAGGACAAGCCAAGGATGATTTTAATAGCTCCAGATTGGCCTCGACAGCACTGGTACCCATTACTGAGAAGTCTGGTACGGAATCCTCCATGGCCTTTGCCTTGATTCCACACCTGTTGTCACAGGAGGACAGCCATTTGCTCAATGTCAAACTTCACTCTCTTCACCTAACAGCCTGGCATATTCTGTTTTGAACCATAGAGGGTCTCAACTTCCACAACAAGTTTTGAATGTGATTTTGGAAGCTAGAAGGCCTAGTACAAGGAAAGTGTACGCAGATAAATGGAAGAGATTTTTATTTTGGAGTGCAGCAAAGGATTTTGATGTTTCTGAGCCTAATTTAAGTGTGGCTCTTCAATATCTTACTGAGTTACTGGACAAAGGTTTGTCCTTCTCTTCTATTAAGGTTCATGCTGCAGCAATTTCAGCTCACTATGAATGTGACCCTCCTTTGTTTTCTCATCCTTTGTTCAAGCAATTTCTTAGAGGGGCAAAGAATATAAGACCCCCACGTAGAGCTCCTACTCCTGCTTGGGATCTCAATTTTGTGTTGGAGAAACTCACTCTACAACCTTTTGAGCCTGCAGCTACTTCTGAGTTGAAATATTTATCATGGAAGACTGCCTTTTTGTTGGCCATTACCTCTGCAAGAAGGGTTTCTGAATTACAGGCCCTTAGGCGGTTGAGCCTTTCTTGATTTTCCATAAGGATAGGGTATCTTTACGTACTAATCCTTCCTTTATGCCTAAGGTGGTTTCTAGTGTGGCTTTAAACCAAACTATTCATTTGCCTACTTTTTATGCAAATCCCCAAAATAAAGGGGAAAAGATTTTGCACACTTTAGATGTACACAGGCAGTTGCGATATTATTTGGACAGAACTAAAGGGTTCAGGCAGTCTCAGCAGTTGTTTGTTTCTTTTGCTTTGAGTTCTCAGGGCAAGCCTGTGTCAAAACAAACTATTTCTAAGTGGATTGGGTTTTGCATTGCTTTCTGTTATTCCCATCATGGCAAGGAGATTCCGGCTGGGATTAGGCCTCATTCCACTAGGGCTACTGCCACTTCGACAGCCTTTTTGAGGGGTGTGGCAACCAAGGATATTTTGGAGGCAGCTACTTGGAGTTCAGTGCATACTTTCTCTAGGCATTATCACCTGCCACTTTACTCTAAATCCAGGGCTGGTTTTGCCACTGCTGTTTTGCAGGGCATTTTGGCAGCTCCTGCTTCCTTGTAGTATGGCCATCCTCCCTTACCTCTGCTTTGGGATTCTACCCAAGTGTAAGGACTGCAGCAATGTGAGATGAAGAACATAGTACAGTATTGTACCTACCATAAATGTAGATGTTCGAAGATCCACATTGCTGCAGTCCAATTTACCCTCCCTCCTTCCCCTCTGTAGTTAGAGGTGGTTGTGTGGGTTGGGTTGTAAATATTGTGTATATTGTATATATTGTACATATAATTAGTGCAAGGGTGGTTGGTTGTTTGTTTGCTGTCTTTTGGTTTTGACCTTTATTTTTAGGGTCTTCTGACATCTGGGGCAAGAAAAGACTGAGGATATGACGTCGGTCATGCGCATTTGTACCCTGACGTCCTGATGTCAGTCAAATGTGCCTTGACCGACGTCAGCCTTATACTTTGATATTCGGGCCGACCGAGGACAGCGGACTACCCAAGTGTAAGGACTGCAGCAATGTGGATCTTCGAACATCTACATTTATGGTAGGTACAAAACTGTACTTTATCTTAAATGAAAGGCAAGAATGATGACAGTCTCACCATACAGAGAAACTGGTCTTCACCTTCAGTCCATGTGTAACAGAGTCAACCATGAGACTCCACATTAGGCAGAGAGCTCACGTCTGGTAATAAAATGGAAAGACATTAAACCACCCCAGAAACAATGATAAATAAAGGCTTTCACACTTACAAAGCAGCATATACCTTAGGTTTCAAATTCCAGATTAAGAGTTCTCCAAAGACTAAAAAAATATGTGTGTGCAACTGAAACCTTTGGTTTAGATAAAAAGTGACACAGTTCAGCTTTTTTATAGTATAAATGATATACACTAATTAACATTCAGAAAGTTACTTATAAGCAATATCAAATGTGCCTACCTGTCTGTGTTAACTCACCTTCTTCAAGAACACAATGCAACACTTCCAGAGTTGTACAGTATTACAGTAAACAGGTAAGAAACAACACTAGGGACTGAAACTGCACGCTAAATACAATATGTCACTGAGATAGTATTACAGCAAATGGGTAAGAAACAACACTGGGGAATGAAACTGCATGCTAAATACAATGTGTTGGGGAGATAATATTACAGTAAACAGGTAAGAAACAATACTGGGGCCTGAAACTGCAGGCATAATACAATGTGTCAGGGAGATTTACATAGTACTAACTGCTACAAAAAGCAGGTTACACATTACATAAGACAAAGTTTAACTACAGATTTATTAAGTCTGAAGTATGTTTTGCTTTTTTTTTTTAAGTTAACTTTGAAAATGAGGATTCTGAATGAATTTATCTTAGTAACTCAGAAATTTTGATTTATAAATATCCATATTTTCTTCACTTCCCTTTTTTCAAATCAAGAACACTAACTCACTCTGGGGAAGAATCTTTTAGGAATGTGTAAACCACAGTTTATTCAACAAAAATAGGTCGGAGGTCTTAAAAGCTACTACAACACGGAAGAAGTAATATTATAGCTCTGAGAGTAAAATTATTTTGTGTTTGACAGCATAATTTGCAAACATTAAAAAAAAAAGAAACCAGTTTTAGAATGATACTAAAAGAGAAATTATGATCATGACATGGAAGAGGAATTTTACGTACAGAAAACTAAGATTATTGCTGGCACATCTAAGAATTAGGAGGAGAGCTATGAGGGCTTTCTGAATTTAAAGAAGGTTCACAGGTAAATACTAGGCTAGCTGACCTTGCAAGTATTTTAAGCCTAACCATTTTTACTTTCAAAGATGACAATGAAACCCTGCACCTTGTGTTTGAGAGGTAATAAACTTAACCATTATTCCAAGGGATGAAGCATTGCTGGCAGAAACAGAGGTTCACAATTGAAAATGGACATCTAACGGGGAAGGCAACCACTGAAAAAAAAAAGATTTCTAGAACATGTAGAAGACCTCTAATAATGATTTTAGAAGTATTATGAATGTTTTTGAAGATAAAAAGTTATGGAAAGATAAAGCACTAGTTCACACCAACCTGCAAGGGTTCATTAAACTGACTGCAGTGGACAGCAACGATGAAATCAAGGGCTTTCCAACAGTTAGGTAACCTATAATCTGCACCTTCAAGTTTACTGACCTTCAAGAAAACAATCCCAGTGATTTATAAAGGGTTGTGTCACATAGTAAGCCTTATCATGTAGGGTTAACCCTTTGCTTTAACCGTGTATGATTTAGAGTCTACCCTACTCTACTGTTTATCTGCAAGCAGAAGTATCAGTGTGGATGGAGGTCCACCAGCCATGATCTGGGAAGCAGCTACTGCTAATTAGCCATGTGCACTATCAGGAAATGCCTGTGGCTACTGATTTACTCAAAACTCTGTGTAAATTACTCCACTCAGCATAAGAATTTAACTGTGCCAAAGACAGGAGTTGTCCATTGGTGTCAATGGAAGAAGCTGAGATGCAGAGGAGTACAGTAAAACAGGTGTGGGGTGGGGGGACAGTGTGAGTGTGCGTAAGAGGCAATATGTGTGCATTCGTGCAGGGGTATGGATCAGGTCAGATGACTGCGCGTGCGTGTGTGTGTGTGTGTGTGTGTGTGCCTGGGTGGTCATTATAAGTGGGTTAGTTTAGGGATTCCATGAGTCCAATCGTGTGTGGGGGTGTGATGTTGAGTGGGAATGTCTGTAATTTTGTGTGTGTGTGTGTGTGTGTGTGTGTGTGTGTGTGTGTGTGTGTGTGTGTGTGAGAAAGCGAGATAAAAAGCTGTGCCTGCGTCAGCACAATGCATGGACTGCCAGAGGACACTAATGCTGCAAAGCACTTTTAGCTTGACTGGTAGAAACACAATTCAGAGATTAGCAAATTAGCTGATAATGAAGTCTTCATTATGGTTGTTAAAGCTGCCTCTGAATAGCACTTTTAGTACTATCATAAACTGAACAAAATAGCAAAATATACAACCTCAACATACAGAATCCCAAGAATTTCAGTCTCAGAAATACAGGTGTCCTGCAAAAGTTTGAGAGTATACAACCACAAGTGAGAAAAGATTCATTGCATTAGCAATTTTCAGTTCAGTTCTATTTGTGAAACTGGGCTTATGCTTCATAAGAGCAGTGGTAAAGTTTACTGTCTTGGCCACTACTTCAGCCGACCTCACAGCTTCAACTTTAGGACATGAAAAGACAAATACCCCCAAACTGAAATTCTCATGCTCATTCTTCCTGAAAAGTGTTGTCTCTGTATATCGACCACTGATCTCAAGCCATTTTGCTCATTTCAGCTGCAGGCATGTTTTCTCCAAAGCTGTTTGACTCATTCCCTCCTTCCATCTAGTACAGCTCTTTTGAGTGTATCTTTAACTCCCAGTGGGTGTTGCTCGAGCCTTTAAAAATATGAAATTATCACTTTACAGTTCTAACAAATACTCACTGACAGAGATCAAATATCAATTCAGTTTTGTTTCCCATCATGTTTGCTATAATATAAAATATTCTGATGCATTGCATGTAGCATGGTTTTGGAATTATTAATGCAAATATGAACAAGCAATATTTCACTCCTAGATAAGCAGTAGGAGGAAACTGCAGGAATGCCTGGAAGTGCACTGGGCTGCAATGACTTTAGGCGCTAATAGGCATGGTTTACAATACAAGGCTACATTACCAATAATAGAAAAAGTAATTACCACACAGACTGCGAGACGTCACTGTCTAGGACAGACAATAAAGAATTTAAGTGCAAAATGGAATCACTGCTAGGAAACCAGACAAGAGCAAACATCTGTGCCTAAGGTTTACTACATACCATGGTGGAAAAGTAAGCAAAATAACATTATGCGCAAGTAAAAACATTTAGCATCTGTCACAAAAACTGGGAGCTACACACAAGCAGACAGCAGATCACAGTAAACTTTTAGGGCTTAACATTCCACGCTGCCAAAAAGGAATGAGTCAGAAACTCATAAAAGCAGAAATGAGCCATAGGCTGTGCTGTCTTATGACATAGTTCCATCTCAGCATTGTACACCAAGACTTTCAGCACACAGCCACATATTTGTGAAGACTGTATACAGCACAAGATGTCTGGTGTGTTGCCACTGTTTTCCTTTACAACTATAGCAAACAGCAAGGATATAGTGTTTTTATTTTTCATGATATAAATGAAAGTATATTAAATGGTCCATGGAAGAGAAGCTGCACTAAGCCGCTTTACATTTAGTGCAGTACACTAAAAACTTATCACTTGAGGGCTCCTAATTCTGTATCACATTCTAAGGTTAAGCAGGTGCTGGTCAGCTCAGCAGAAGCTAAGACTAAGTTGCTCAGCATGTTTTGAATATCCCAAACATAGTTCTTATTGTTGCTGTGTTCCCTCATTCCCAAACATAACATATCAGTGTTACAGATGCAAAACTTTGTTGATGAGCTCAGTCACAATATCAACAAAGTTTTAAGACTACTAGTTTCTCTGTTTTTTATTTGTTCCTCAACACTTGTGATGGTGAGGTTGGAACTAGACAGATTCCTGTGTTTGTTAATTTTTAACAGATACAAAATTCAATACTATAGCACAAACAAGCTGTCCCTAATGTACTTACTGGTCTTCACCTTCCAACAGCACAAGCCAGAAATAGGCACATTTTATGTATTTGCATTCTGCTAAATTACCTGGCCACTACTCTCTCTCATTTATCTTCCTAAAAGAGGTGAGCCAGGTATTAATTATTGCAAAGTTACCCTGGACACAGAAGATACTCTACTCTATATCAAATAAGGGGGAATTAGTGAAGAAGCTGTGTGTGTAAGCCATAGTCTATTTTGTAATGTTGCTTACTTATTTGCTTACTTCTGAAAAGTTAATCAGGTAAGTGAACTGATTAACTGAGAATCCTGTTCAGCTGTACCCTGAGCATCATGGGTAACAGTAAATTAAAAAGGTATGTACACTTTCAAGTTGGAAAAGTCAGTCCAATTAGCACACTGCAAGAGTTGGGAAGAAAACAGCAATACCCCCCCACAAAAAAAAGCTAAAAAGAAATTGGGAAAACTATACAAACTTCATAAAAGCCATAGCCAGTGGTCTGACACACAGGCCTAGAACCATAACAAATAAATCTTAACCAAGTAAACATCACATGCATGCCACACCACTACAGCATCAGTCATTCTCAGTTAAGGAATGCTGATCTAGCCAGACACACACACACGTGCATACACAAAGACACACACACACACACACACACACACACACACACACACACACACACACACACACACACACACACGCACACCCCTAAGTTATGTAATTGTTCAAATATTTTTTAGCCTGCCAATGTTCTAAGGAAAGACTTTTCTCTTCTGAAAAACACTTCATGCTGAAGTTATTACATGTCTATTTAAATATATGCTTATTCATTTATTAGTATATATTTCTGTGTATGTCAATGTTAATGTATTATTATGCATTTATATAAAAACTTATAAATATATATTTTAAACTATTTGGGATAGTCTCTTATTTTTGTGCATGCTTCTTAACTCTATAACTTTTGGGTACGTTTTAATTTATTTATATTTATATTCACTTTTAGTTACAGCCTGCTTCTTTAAATATGTGGGTTCAAAGTTTAATGGATGCTCTTTCTACAGTTTTGATTTAAGCCTTGCACACTTTTTTCGTCTTTACTAGCACTATCATAATCATGTACTGTAATGACATCCTGGCTATTTGTTGACATGTTATGCTGACTTTGCACCAGAAAGATGATGTTTCCCATAGCTGTTTACGTTTCCCTTCCAGCATGATAAATCTTACCTGTTAAATGATCGCTTCATTATTGGTAAGTCTGTAAATGCAGTCTAATGTTTTGAAACTAATTTGGGTAACTTAGCTAAATGGTAAAGTTATCACTAATTAAAACAAAGAACCCAATTAACTTAACACTAGTAACCTCGGGGAGGTGGAGAAGTACTGTGGTGGTTTGCAGTTTGGTGCTTCTGTCCATGGCATGCATCATCAGAACCATTCAAGAAAAAGTTATATGAATGAGGAAATTTATAATATTTGAGCAGTTGTCATGGTATTCTATAGTGGGTGGGAGCATTACACCATTGTGTTTCGGCGGACTGTTTATGGGGGTTGTAAGTGGCATACCTTTGTGGGAATTTTTTTTTTCTGATGTTGTAACTACACAGTCTTCTATTTTTATCTTCTTCCTTATTCACATCAAATGCATTTCCTTTCATTGTTATGCTACATTCAAATGCTATTTACCTCACTAAATGTGTATTTGTTACCTAACAATGGATATGCTTCACTGAAAATATTACATAACCTCACTAGTAAAAATGTAAACAGACTTGGGACATCTGATTACAGAATCCAGTAAATGCTGTCACTTCCGCCAAAAGTCAAAATTCAGTTTGTGAATTGCTACTTATCAGGATTTAGAAAAATAGTAATAATAACAGCAGTCATTAGATAAGGTATCCAACAACTGGTACAATGGGGTACTGTTAACCTCGTCTTGCAAACTTTTTTTATAGAATTTTATACTAAGTAACTATGAATATACATCTATCAATCTGATTAGTAATTCTTTTTTGTTCTGCATGTGGAAATCACTCTTCATAAGAAATCTATACAAGAAGACACTTCTCTTAACTTGTGAATTGATTTATGTTATGTTACAGGCTGATCTTTCTGAAAAGATGAATAGATATTTCGGATGCTATTTATGCATTTATGTATTATCAAGGAGGCATGTAAACTTTATCTGTTACTTTAGTTATATTTATACTCATGATTTCATATGGCAATAAGTTCCATGACTTAAGTGCCCACTTATAAAGACATTAAGAAGATAACATTACATTTACAGATGGAATTCTTTTATAGGCCATTTTTTCTTTTCTTAAAGATGGAATAAAAAACAAGAGTATGCTGTTTTGAAGGGAAGTCTTCACGGGCTCACTTTGAATTAGTTTTTCCCCTTATTTCATAGAAGAGAAGTTTTTATTTTACTTGAGCTCTTCTACACTTACATATTCTTAGGGTAGTACAGTTGATTGCTAGTGGAAAATTAGTATATTGATACTTTGACATAGTTCTTGGATTTTCTTTCACATCTGAAATGTATGTTTTGAAGAATTTCATCTTTTGAATTGCCTATACAGATATGCATATATGTATTTTTGTTAATTACACAGCTTGACCTAGATTCTCATTAAACTGAATGCCAGATAAGTGAAATTTAGATTTTCAAACCTTGGTAAGCTTTTGTTTTTAATGTAAATTCTCTGTGTTTATATATTGAAAGGGGTGACACAACAATTGACATCTTTCTCATAAATACAATTTTCAGGTTTGATTCTAAGTATGGATTATTATATAACTTGCAAATCACTGTAAGCCTAATCTTTTAATCACTCATGTTTGTATATGAATATGAAATGAACTTCATTGATGTCTTCTGATTATAAAAAATATTAGCACATTTGGCTCCTTCTTTACATGCAATTGCTAATAGTTGATTCGTGATTTTCTAATAGACTATTTATATTATTGTCTTGCATTTCTTTATGATTATTTGTTATCATATTATTATTTGTTCACTCATTCATTCATTAACAGGATTATACTTTAAACTAACTATGTTTTGATTTTTAAAAGAAATGTCTGTATATTTTTTTAATCATTCTGGAGTATATTTACACAATATAATCTGAAGACTTAGTAGTGACTTTTATTTGTATTTAAATTTCATCTGAGTAGGATATTAGCCATTTTAGTTATTTAAGTAAGGCTGGAAACATTGTATCCATGGAGTTGTGGGTTATTTTAAATATTGTTTCAATTACAATTAATCATTACAAAAGTTCTCCTTTTTTTGTTTTGCTATTATATAAACTTGTGTATAATTTTCAAACATTTATGGTACATAAATGTCTTTAAATAACTATATAAGAATTTAGAAATAATGCTTAATTTTGATATTTCAGTTGACTTTCAAGAAGCAAAAGTTATTTCTCACATTGTGGTGAAATATGACTACTCTAAAAGTAATATCTCTCAATATTACCAGCATCAACAGTGCTAATAAAAGAAGATTCTTGTTTAAGTATCTGAATGTTAATAAAGCCAATGTCATATTATTCCAGAAGACTCACATTTTAGATAAACTTACCAAGTTCTTGATAACAAAGACTATGAATTAATAGCAGCTAGTTATTTTTATATTGCAGTCTTATGGAGTAACAGCTTTATTATCCCCAAAATTCATTATACTTATCCTGTTCCTAAGGACATGCTAAAAATATTCACAGTTACTAACATCTGTTGATTTCCTGGATTAGGAGTAAAAGTAGAAATTATTTTATCTAAATTGAAAGGCAGTTTAATATTGCCGGGTGAGTTCAGGTGTACTTTACTTAAGGGTGACAGTAGCACTTTGAAGAAACAAAATTGTCATTCTCAGCTAAATCTGTTAATAAATGGGTTGAAAATCTAAACTTTAAAGATATTATGCTTTTGCCTAGAAAGACTCATTTTAACACTTTGGAACTCAAACGAGAAAAGATAGGACCTTTTTCTCTTCTGATTTGCAAAATAGATTGGGTATGGTGAAAACAACCCATGTCCTTTATCAGATTGTAATGCCTTATGCTTCATCCTTAAAATAAGTAATAGAAACCATATTTTACTTTTAAAATTCCAGTTTACTTAACCAAATAATATGACTTGAAAAACTAGTTAAGTCTAATTATGCTACCTTTTTATGGGATTACTACTTTAAAGTGCTCATACTTCAAGCACGAGGTGATACATGGGATCAGGAGATTAAAACTGTACAGGATAAACTTTGTTCTGAAAAATTAAAAGTTTAAAGGGGTAATAAAGATAGAATTAAGGCTATTAGAGAATTGACAAAATAATACCAACAAAATGTAAATCACAGAATTGAACTATCCTTGGAAAAATTATGCTAAACTTACATGCCAATACTCCAAGGGTCACCATAGGCTAGCAAATAGATCAAAATTGATTTATACATAAAATCAGATTAAATCCTTGGTTAATGAAGGAAATGGTGAAGCATCATCTGATTTAGATGATATTTTAAATAATTCTACCAACTATTATAATAAACTGAATATGGGTAAAATAGTATAAAAACATAGTCTATATGTAATTTTCTTTTCAATAATATAAATATATTACAAGCTGATCATATTGAAAAGTTGGTGAGTGATACTTCCTCGATTGTGATTAAGCAGTAAATTAAAAAAAAAACTAAAAAATAGTAAAGCTCCAGGTTATGATGGATTAATTTCAGAAATGTATATGCCTCCACCATACAAAATACTAAATATTTAAAAAAATGTATGTTTATTAATTCAAAAAGGCAATGAGATGGCCCCATCTTAAAAATACTGTCTTACATTCCCAATTTTAAAATAAAATCTTCTGCACCAAAATCTCTTCTGAATATGATTATGTCCATTTTAATAGATGAAAATATTCAATTAAATTAAAAGTTATGTACTCACCATAACTAAGCATCTGTGTTGTCCATATTCATTCTTTCTCAACCCATGGGTTCAGATCTGATCCTCTGATCAAGTGTGGTTACATACTAAAGAGTTTGGATCCAACTGTTGAGATCCTCCCTCTACCTATAATGCCTTGGTCCATCCCCAATACCTCAGATCAAGTTTCTTGCCATAAGGACCCTATAGCTAGACAGAGACAGGAATAGCTGACAGAAAAATAAATGGCTCAAACCAGGAAATGTAAATTCCAAAAACAGTCCAACAGGTTTCTCCAGAAGATTTAAGGAAGGGGATGGATGGGGGGGGGGGATGGGTGGATGAGGAAGAATGAAAATGGACAACACAGATGCCTAGTTATGGTGAGTGCATAACTTTAAATCTGATGTTGTCCTTTTCATTCTTCTTCAACACATGGGTCACAGTCCCCAGCTACATTGATACTGGGTGGCCCACATGGAAGGATATTATGGAGTACCACTGAACCAGAGGTGGCTCTGTTTCTAGACATAATATCCAATTTGTAATGAGTAAAAAGGTATGACCATTGGACCATGTGGCTGCTGCACAAATATTATCAATAGACGTTCTTGACCAAAAAGTAGATGAAGCAGCCATGGATCTGGTTGAATGAACCTTGGGCAGTTTGGGTAGAGGAATGCCTTGCTGAGAATAGATCCAAGTAATACAGTATGTAATCCATTTGGCTAGAGTCATTTCAGAAACTGGGAAAAAACATTCTTTTTGGTGAAAAGGAAATAAGTAGTTGATCTGATTTGCTAATTTCTTTGTCCTGTAAAGACAAAAGCATAACTGTCTCTGTACATCAAGTAGATGAAGCATGTACTCTCCTTTATTTGAAAAATTTGGAAAAAAAACACTGATAAATGAATGGATTGGTTAAGAGGAACAGCACCTTGAGAGGCTACTTTAAGTAAAAAAGAAGATTTGTCCTTAAGGTAACACTATCTTTATGGAAAATAATGTAAGGAGTCTTTGAAGAAAGAGCCTGGAGTTCAAATATCCTCTTTGTTGAAGTAATGGCTATTAAGAAGACTGACTTCCATATAAGGAATTTTAGATCAGTTGATGCTGAAGATACAAAAGATTTCTGCATTAGACCTTGAAGCATGACGGTCAGATGCCAGGGAGGTGAAGGATCCTTTAATGGTGGTCTGAGACAAAAAAATGCCTTTTAGAAATGCTTTGCATAATTTGGAAAAAAAAAAACAAGGAAGACTTTTGGTCTCCTGTGTGAAAATTAGAGATAGCAGCTAATTGTACTTTAGTGGTGGAGAAACAAGCTCCTTCTCTAAAATTCAAGTACTACAGAAATTAGGACAGAAAAAGGATCAAACTAAATTTTCAACGCCCAAAGATAGAACATTTTCCACTTAATCTTACAAACTTTCTTAGTATAATCTTTTTCCGAAGATAAAATGACGGTACATACATGGTCAGAAAGCCTGGGCTATCTAACCATTATTGGAAGTGGAGAAACCATGCTGTTAGTTTGAGGGCCTGGATAGTGGGATGTTTGATTCCTGATGGGTGTCACAGGACATCTGGAGATATCTACAGTATCCATGGAGGATAACAAAGATGACACTATTGGAAGGGGAACCATACCTGTCGAGGCCAGAAGGCTTTCTGCAGAAATTTGGGAATCAAAGGAAGATAAGCATAAAGAAGACTGGAGGACCAAACATGGACTACAGCATCTCTCGGTGTCTCCCCCTAAGGGGGAATTAGGGCAAAGTACCTGCTGCACTTGTTGTTGAGGGGGGAAGCAAAGAGGTTGTAGCAAGGTTGGCCCCAATGACAGAAAATCCTTTCTGCCACAGATTGAGACTACTCATGAGGCATCATAATGGATCTGCTTAATTTGTCTGCTAACATATTGGTTTACCCTAGTATTTGCTTTGCAACTAGAAAGCAGTCTAAGGAGATCACCCATTCCCACTCTCTCATGGACTCTGTGTTAAAGGGATAAGACCAAGTTTCTCCTTGTTTGTTGATGTACCAGACCATAGATATGCTATCATTGGTCTGAATTGCAATAGTCCACAGAGGAACAACATCTTGAAAGGCCTGCAATGCCAGTATGACTTCTCTCATCTGTAGTACACTGATATGCAGATTGGTCTCTTGGGGGAACCACATGCCTTGGACTGCCCTTCCAAGGAAATGCCCCCCACCCCAGTTGGGGAGACGCTTGTATTCACTATGATCATTGGGGAATATAAAACAAAAGGTCAGCCTAGATGAATGTTATCCAACTGGATCCACCAGTGAATGTGTCATTTGCAAACTGGAGTAAGTTTGACTGGATAGGATAGAGGTTGTCAAAGAATGGACCACTGAACAGTTAGAGTCAATTGAATGACATGCAAAAAGAATCATGCCAAGGGAAGTAATACAATGGCTGCTGCCATGGATCCTAGTGTTTGGAGGATGGATCTGGCTGGGGGAGATGGATGAGAGATAAGCAGATGGGCCTGATTCCTGAGGGTGGATATACAATGAAGTGGAAGCAATGCTATCTGTGTTGTTGTATCCAGATGTGTTCCAATGAACTCTAGGCTATGGACTGGTTTGATTTGAGTTTGATTTGGCATAATTTGTTGTAATCCCCAGTAACTGACAAATCTGGAGCAAACAGCCCCAGGACTGTTAGAGAAGATGCATGAGGGGGGCAGTAAGGAGCCAGTTATCCAGATATGGAAAAACTCAGAATCCTTTGATTCTCAGATGAGCAGCGACAACTGCCATGCATTTGGTAAACACCCTGGAGGGGCTCTGGTGAGTCCAAAGGGCAGCACTTGGAATTGGTAATGACTGGCTCCCAGCCAAAAGCATAAGTGTCTGCAGGAGCACCTGTCTACTTTGATGTGATAGTAAACATCCTGAAGATCAGTTGAGCACATCCAATTGTCCTTGTGGAGAAATAGCAGGATAGAATATACCATGACCATTCAGAACTTTGACTTCTTCATGTACTGATTCAATCTGCTCAGATCCAAAATTGGTCTGAGGTCCCCTGTCTTCTTGGACACTAAAAAGAAGCATGAGTAAGTTCCAAATCCTATTTGATCTGGTGGGACCTCTTGGATGACTCTTTATTCTAGCAGCTTTTCAATTTCTTGTGTTGCATCTTTCCTCTGACTGGGTGAAACATCAGGAAGTTTCTTCCTTTTGTGAAAAGTAAGTTGGAAAAATGTAAGGAAATCACCTTTGGATATGATTTTTTTACCACCCAGGTATCTTCTGTTATTTTTGTCCAGGCTTCTGGGTGCAGGGATAATCATTCCCTGACTGCCTCCAGAGTTGGACAGTTGGCAATACTTAAGGAGCACTGGAAGTGTCTATCCAGAAAAGAATCCTGGAAGTCCTAGTTCTCCAGGCCTCATCTGCCTCTAGGATGATATCTACCATTGGAACTTCTTACTCTGCCTCTGGAGGAGATGTCCACGCATGGGTTTTGGAAAAGTCCCTGAGATTTTTGGAACCATATTTTCTTACCACCTCTTGGATTCCTGGAGAAGGTCCACTGGGAGTTAAAAAACTTGATTCCCGTGGCAGAGTCCTTCCTTCTTGCTCATTGTGAATAAGCATCTCTTATGACTGATGGCCCAAATAAGGAAGTGTCATCAAAGGGGGTGTTAATGAAGGACATCTTAAAGGGCTCTGTAAAGTCACATAACTGCATCCAGGCATGTCTCTTTAGGGCAATGCCTGAACCAGCCACTCTTGAGGTGCCTTCAGCTGTGTGAGAAATTAACCTCACTGAAGTATTTGAGATAGACAATACAGTGGCCATCTGTGAGGATGTTCTTTTGAAATTTTTTTGCAGACATGGACTCAGAGGGGATTTGAAAGCTCTTTGATCAAATCTCTTTGAAGTCTCATGAAGTGTGCCAGGTAATTAAGATACCTTAGGGCAAATGTCACCGAGGGAAAGACTTGCTTCCCATATCTGTCCAGCACCCTAGACTCTGTTTGTTGGGTGGGAAAAAGAGCTCTGTTTTGCTAGCTCATTCTTGGTGTCAGCCACCACCACCATAGCATCAACTGAGGAACTCTTTTGTTTCATTGGGGTCTGTCTTTGGGAGGGGCTAGGAATTTGTCTGGCCTCCTTGGAATAAGTTTGTATCCTGCTCCGTCCAAGCCCAATGGGAAATTAAATCAAAGAGTTCATCCGCCATGGGGGTAACCCAAGATGTAGACGGACCAGAACCAAAAGCTTCCAAAAATACCAATTCTTCCAGAGAGGATTTTTCAGAAGAACAGCCACTTTTTTGTCTGAGGATCTCTAAAACGTCTCCAAAGCAGATATCATCCAATGGTGATCTGGGGGACCCTTCTCCATCAGAATTGGTATCCTCCATGAGATACTCCAGTGGGGAATCTATGTGCCTCCTCTTTCATGTTCTCTTCCGATGGACCTCCTGTGTGGGATGTTCAAGGGAGGTGTCAAAAGAGGGGGAAGTTCTTCTACTGGAACTGATTGGACACTTGCTGGAACTGGCTGTCCCTATGGAGTAGGTCTGATTGACTCAGAGCTCGGAAATGATGATGGAAAGGGGGTTGGATCCGAAAAATGAGTAGGCAGTTCTCTAGAGAGAGAGAAAAACCCTTTTCCACAATCTCAAAGGCGGCAGACCTAAAGAGGCTTCCATCAGCTGAGCTGGAGCAGAAGCTCCCAGCAAAGGCAGACCTCAACTGCTCTCAGATCCATACCTCAAGGAGGGGACTGGACCTGAACTATCCAAGGCCAAGGGTCTGAGAGGCAGGGATGGATCCGACAGCATCAGAGTCAATCCTGCCCCATGGATCCAGTGCTGACACTTCTGCTCTGGGACCCATTCCAATCTGAGAGTATAGTAGCAGAAATAGTCAGGGACACTGTCAGAGTCAATGACATCTTCTTCTGATCCAACTCCAGATCTCTTAGGGATTTCAGATCCCGGGACTTCAAAACAACTGGACAAATCGGAGAAGGAGATATAATAGTTTGGAATGTCACAGGAAGGCTCTCTGAGTTGGTAAGACCCCCCCCCCCAAATCTTGATCTAAGCTCTGAGAAATTTTTGCATCATCCTTTCCACATCCACTTATGATGAGCTTCTGCGGGATGTAGTGGAGTGTGGTCTTGAATGCTTTTTAGGGGTTTGTAACAACAGAGATCACAGAGTAGGTGATACAGGTTTGATTACATACTCTGCAGTATGACTTCTGCATGAGGTGCCAGGCTTCGGATACAAAGACCTAGGATCTGAGAAAGGGGCTATTGGACTAATCAATATGACAATCAAATTCAAAGCATTTGGATCAGAGGATTTCATATCCGAAGATTGGGTATTTGGATCAGACAATGTCAAAGCCAATTTTTTTTGGCTCTTAGTAGGTGGCTCTAACAAAGACCTGGAGGACTTTGGCAGGGAGCATTTTCTGTGCTCCAGCGGAGCAGACTTGATGGTTTTGGCAGTGGTTTGAGCCCCAGAAGTAGAGGTAGCAGGAAGAAGACCTTTCAAAATTAACTTTTTGCACTGATCAGCTAGAGGCCTTTGGTTGAAGGTTGAGCAGATAGCACAACTGGTGTCCAAGTGGCCAGCTCTGAGGCAATATACGCACTCCATGTCGGCATCCAAATTTGGGATTTTATGCCCAAAAGAAGTGCATTTATAAAAGTGTGTCAAATGTATAACTTGCTCGTTTCTGTGGACACTAGTTATTTATTATATATATGCTCATTGCTAATAGCAGTGTGTTAGAATTAAATTACATTTGCAACACATCTTTAGAATGTGTAGTGAAGGGTTAATGGTTCCATAGCCTGATGATGTCAGAGCGTTTAGTTTTGATTGGGTAATTCCCTATCATATGACCGTATTGTTTTTTTAAAAGAAGTGTTGAATTCATACATTTTTTATGGATCTGAAAAAGTTTGTTTTAATCAAATGAAAAGCGCTTTATGCACTTTCAATAAACTTTTTGTTTTTGCTCGTTTGCTGCTCCAGTGTCATATTTAATGGTGGCAAACAAGATTGGGGATATTGGGGAATGACAAGATATTATGGTTAGAGGGAGGAGTGCAAGACTTGGATCCAAAGTTTGGAGTATGAGGCTGAGTTGGATCCAAATCCATGTGTTGAGGAAGAATGAAAAGGATAACATTACATCATTTAGCTAATAAATGACCAATGAGGTTTTAATCATAATAGGAAAACTCATAATAATATCAAAATAGTAATAACTACTATTGATTTTGCAAAGGAAAATAATATAAAATTAGGTATTATAAATTTAAACTTAGAAAAAATTGATATAGTTAGTTGGAAATATACATTTAAATCTTTGGAAATTGATGGTTTCCCACTCCAATTTATTTTAATATGTTAAAAAATATAATATAATTCAAAAGCTTTTACTAAATTGGGTCATTTTAATTCTAGTTGGTATAATATCAAAAAGGATACTAATCAAGGTTGCCCTCTTTCACCTATCTTATTTGCTCTTTCTACTGAATCAACTGCTGAATATATCAGATATAACTCTGAGTGCAAGGTTCAAATTCAATGAGTACAGTCATACAAAAATTCTGTTATCTGCAGATGATATACTCTTAACAGTAAGTGATATAACTCCATTATTAAAATTTGCTAAATTATTTGAAAAACTGTATATGATGAATTTTAATAGTAAAACAGAAATTGTACTAATTAAACCACAATTAAATTAATAATTCAGTCAATTTTAATTCCGATTTGGTTAAGAAAACATTAAATATATGGGAATTCATATTTGTGATTAAAATAATATCATATATACAAATTACTTTATTATAATCATTGAAATAAAAACCTTATACTGTTAGAATAAACTATCTTTTACTAGTCATTAGTTATAATGATGCCCTTACCTAAACTTTTATATATTACACAGGCAATTTGAAAATAAAAAATAAAAATAAAAAAAAATCATTACTTAATTTTCTTTGGTATCTTACAAGACCACATACTACTTAAACATATATTAAACTGTGGACTAAAGATGGAATACATTTTCCTAATATTTTCAGTTATTACCATTCATCAATTATTTTGACTCTCTCACTCTGGTTAGATAGTTTTTATGAGTTGCAAAGGAAACTAATATATAAATGTATTGTTATGAGTCATGATTAAAACCAACTTCATCACCTTTAAATATTATACATAAGATGTTATGGGTTGTTAAGAATTATTTTGATGATCATTCAAGCAAGCCAACTAAATCAAATTTTATTATTAATTTTGTTTAAATTTTTTTACAAAATTTAATTATAGAAATAAACCTTTTAAAATCTTGGTTCTTCGTAATTCTCTGATTACTATCATTAAGACATTTTATAAAAGCAAAAATTATCAATTTATCTTGGAATTTAACTCACATGATGCTAATCTTAGTATTAATTTGTTAAACAATCCTTAAATTTTAATGGTTGATACCATTTTAAGAAGTTATAATAAAATGATAATCGCCTAGTAATTGAAAAGCTTGTTATTTGTTTAGAAATATAAAAAAATCAATGCCTGAAATAGTTAAAATGAATTGCCCTAAATTACTTGAATACTTGTCTATTTTTATTTATAATGGGACAGACATGAAGCCATCACTTACAAAATTTAATGAGATTATTTCAGATTTAGAAATAAAAATCAGTTACATGTTCTGCAACTTTTCTCAATACAATCCTAGAGAATTTGATAACAATAAAACCAAAGATTTAATGTCATCTTCTGTTGGTTTCATATCTTCAACTTTCTGGAAAATACTTGCTTGGAAGTATTTACACAGAATTTTCATTCCTCCATACAAGATGTCCAAAATTAATAAAACCAATGAAGCTTCAAGTTGGAAATGTATAAAACAAACTTAAAGACTGATTCTTTCTTAAATATGAAAAGAATAAGACTTTTTGTGATGAATTTAAAATTATATTACAGGCACTAAGGACTGAAATGTAAAGTCACCAATGATGATCTTTTAATGACAAATACTCCTACACCTTTTTCTGTTGAAAAGGATCAGCTACTTCATTTGTGGACATTACTTGCAATTAAAAGAAAAGAAAAATAACTACAACAGGTTGGAAAAGTGATATACCACCAAATTTCAAGGACTTCATAAACATGACCATTGTTGTTTGTCAAAAAAGAAATTCATATCACTACAATAAGAAGTCAAAATCTAAGTGTTGGAAGAATTTACTATCACTCCTTAAATATAACAACAAGTCGACTGTGTCACTGAAACTTAGTAATGAATATTTTTTTGGTTCAATACTTTAAATTTTATAAAGTCACTACTGTAAATATTCTATTTTTTCATGTTTCACTTGTATGTGTGCTATTAGTAATAATTTTTATTTAAAAAAAAAGGAATTCCAAATAAGCAGCAACTTGAAAAGAAATGCACTTTTGATATTAGTAAGTAACACCCGTTACACAAAAGAGAAGTGATGGGGCATATACAGATAGCTAGATGGGGCTTAAGTTAATAACATGGAACACTAATGGTCTACTAGATAGAAGAAAATTGCAGATCTTACACTGAGGTTAAAGAAAGACATTTTACTCCAGGAAACAAATTTATATGAAAAGCAATACCAAGACTTAAACAGAGGTTTTAGAGAGGGATTCTACTCCAATCATATAGAGACTAAGAGAAGAAGAAGAATTATGTTGATAAGATAGTAACTCCCATTTCAGATATAGAATAGTAAAGTGGATACATGGATAAGAGTTGGCTTTATACAAGGTTATTGGGAGGACAAAAGGCAATGATAGGCAATTTCTACATTCCCTCAGGTGCAACAGTATGTGAAAGTAAAAGTCTTATTTAGGAGTTAGAGTTTAGACAGGGAATGGCTCTAATAGCATGGGATTGGAATCTAATTACTGCTAGTATGCATGCTACTGATGAAGATAAAATTTAAGTAGAGAAAATAGAGTGTTTAAAAATCTAATGCAGCTGCATGGCTTGAAAGATCTACATGAAATATCTCAAAGGCAACATCATTTTACTTACAGATTGGGGCACTACTGCACCTGTACTTGATTAGATAGATAGTATGTGACAAGGAAACATGAAGAAATAGTATGGATTTGGTAACTTACCTAATTTTGATTTTGGCTGATGCACATGTTAGGCTTCAGTCAATTGGGCCCCTCAGACACTAGAGCTTGGAACTGAGATGAATAGGAAACAGCAAAAAAAAAAAGAGAGATTAAAGAATGGATGGAAGAACTTGGGTGAGGATATCTAGATAGTACTTGGGGATTATAATACTGGGACAGATTTAAGGAGGACTGGAAAGATAACATTAGAAGACTGGACGCTGAAGTGTGGGTAACGTCTAAGCATTGGGATATGGTTATGTTACCCAGACTGGAAAAATTGCAGGCAAGAAATATGCAAACTGAATAAAGGAATTGGAAAAGTTGGAAGGGAAATGGGAAAAGATTATGGAGGCCTCTTCTGCCTACCAGATGGTGCTGACAGTGACAAACTGAGGCAAACCTCTAATCAGCAGGAAATGGTGGCCCATACACTGCATCAGCAGAAGACAGAAAAGAGAATGATTCAGATAAGGGACTGGGGGAAATAAGTTAAAGAGTCTGTGAAAATAGGGATATTAGTTAGGGGATACTATGAGCAGCTATATAAGAGAGAAAAAGCTGCAGATGGTTGGTTAGAAATGATAGATTCTTAGGAAGACTGCAGTTGCCTAGGCCACTGGAAGCAGAAAGTGAAGTACTACTGAAACCAATATCAATGACAAAAATACAAGATCAGATGCAAAAAAAACTAGCAGCAGGGAAAACACCAGGACTGGATGGATTTCCAATAGAATTCTGGAAAGTGTTTTAAAAGCCAATAGCACCAAAATGGTATATATTGTTCAACAGCTTCTTGGAAAAGGGTAAATCCCTGAGTCATAGCATAAAGCAGTGATATCAATAACGTATAAAATATCCTAGTAACCCAGCCTCATACCATCCTAGGTTTTAATAAAGTGTCTACTTCAATGACTGTGAACAGGTTGGTGCAATACCTCTCAAAAATAATAAAAAAGAATCACTACAGTTTTATTAATGGCAGACAAATATTTGATAACATTCTGAAAACAAAAGCCAAAGACAAACTGGTGCTTTTGGGTTTTGATGCAGAAAAAGCTTCTGACAGAGTGAAATAGAACTATTGTTGGTTTGTTCTATGTAAAATGGGCTTTTGGGAAGACTTTTACAGACCTATATACAGAAATACTTAGGAGAGCAAGAGCAGCACCACAAATAAATGTGAGACCCACAGAAGAGTTTTAGATAGACAAAGAAATCAGGCAGGGCTGTCCTTTGACTACTCTATAATTTGCCCTGTACCTTGAGCTAACACAAAAAAAAATACTTAAGACAATCAGGAATTCAGAGAAGGCGAGGAACCCAAGGAATTGAACAGGTGGCCTCATTAGCAGACAATGTAGTAATATACCTTACAAACCCTAGAGATGACATAGAAAGGCTCAAAAGGACATTGTAGGACTTCAAGAGAATAGCAGGATACAAAATGTTGTTTGTCTTTTGGCTTTTCCTAGTAAGGGGTTGCCACAGCGGAACTCCAGTCTGCTAATGATTGGCAGTAGATTTTTACGAAACGCTGAGGTGCCAGCTCAACGCTCAACTTTCAACGAAGGCACGCCCATTTACGCATGCATGTCTTTTGAACGCTACCCAACCGTGGGGAGGACATGCAGACTCCACACAGAAGGCACTCCCAAGCCCAGCCGAGAATCGAATGGGAGAACCTCTTGCTGTGAAGTAACAACGCTACCGCCGTACCACCGCAGCATCTAGAAGGATACAAAATAATAAGTGTAAATCTAAGGGGCTATGTGTGAACTGTGCACCCACTCATGAGCTTGTTCAGACCTACCTATATTTAGGAAATCTGATGTCTGGCCAATGGGAATGACCAAACAACCACTTGGCATAGACAGTGAGGGAGTGACAACATGATGTACGTCAAACAAACTCTGGCATTTTTGGGAAACATTTACAGAGGGTAGAAGAATGGTGTAAATTTACCCCATCAGAAGAACTGAGATGTTAAGCCATATAGGAGCATATGAGATCTAAAATAAACACAGAAAAGTAGTGAATAAGTGTGGCTTAAGAGACCAGATGTGGTAGAACTACTCTTACATCCCACATTAGCACCCCTAACTACCAAGATACTGGCTATCAGGTTTAATAGTGCACTGATTCAAGCTAGATGAGCACTAAACATTGAGGCAGAAGCAGGCTTGACAGAAATACCTGGCTAGGGAAATCACAGAGTAAGAGTGGGTGGAGATTTGTACTGCCCTGAAGGTGGCTAAAAAATTAAGAAAATGTAGGGATTTTGCAAGGAAGTGTCTGCATAACTATTTTTATACCCTGCTAGGGTAAAGATAATGTTCCTAGGTAATTGACAGATGTTGGAGATGTAATGAAAATATTAAGAGTAGACTGGAGACACATCTTCTGGAAATCTACTAAGCCAAGTAGCTTTAAAAGAGAGTTAGAGATCCTTTATCAGGCAATAGTTGGATGGGATAAGTAGAAATTAACCTCCCAGATCTGTTTAAGTGGAGGACAGTGTTAACATGCATGCTAGGGCAGTGGTGAGCCTACTTTTGTTAGCGGCAAAGAAAATCATAACAAGGAAATGGAGAACCCCTGATTAGCCAACAATAGAAAAAAATAATAATTTTAATAAGGGAATTGGAAAAAATGGAAAAAAGGGCTTTAAAGAGAAACCCTAAAATGTCCCATAAAAAGAAATAGGACTACTGGGATACTAAGTTAGCAGAGCATCAACAGGCTGTAGGTAACTGACTAGAAGGTATATGCCTGGGCAGAAGCTAGGATTGTCAATGACAATTCTGATTTGGCAGTTGGCACAGAGGTTAAGGTTGCAAGTTGTAGTTCTTGGATGTGGGGTTCAATTCCATAAGTCCTCATTTGCATCCTGTGTGACCTTGAGTAAGTTACTTAACCAGACATTGCAGCTGGGTCACCCATGAAAGAAAACTGCTTGTCCAGTGGGACTAGCCAGAGAGCAAAAATAATTATTATTACTTTAGTTTAATGGCTAATGTCTTTACCTCACAGACACAAGCTACAGGTTTGATTTCGAGTTCTGGTTATTGGCTATGCTTGTAACAATCTGCAGGCAGTTTAGTATTTACCTGAGAAGAGATAAAATGGAGTTGGTGGTTGTTATAATGGTCAAGGTATTTATCTGACAGACACAAGGTACAGAGTTTGATTCTCACCTTCCAAAGATAAATTGGATAGGTTTAAGTGTCCCACAAGGACAGCCATCCTAGTACTTACCTATGAACCTTTAAGGAGTTAAAGAGTGCATTAGGATATAGTGACTTCAAGATCAGAGATTGTAAATGTAAACCTGGTAGTGGTTTGCACCTCCTGTATAAATTAATAAGTATTTGTTTGTTCACAAATAATCTTGTTGAGGTCAACCACCAGAACTATTCAGCATGCCATGCATGAGGATTCCACTATGTGTTGTTTCTGAGTTAAAGGACAATAAATAAATGGTATTGTGGTACAGTGGTTAGCGTTGCCGCCTCACTGCAAGAGGTTCTCCAGTTCAATCCTCAGCTGGGATGCCTTCTGCGCAGAGTCTGCATGTCCTCCCTGTGGTCGTGTGGATTTTCTCCAGGTGCTCCAGTTTCCTCCCACATCCCAAAGACATGCTGTAGGTGGATTGGAGACTCTAAATTGGCCCTAGGCATGAGTGCGTGCATGTGTGTACCTTCTGTGGAAGGTTGGGCACTGGGCTGGCAACTTGACACCGTAAAACTCCACTGCCAATCATGAGCAGACAGGGTGATCCACTGTGGTGACCCCTAACTGGGAAAAGACAAAAGAAGAAGATTATTCTTATAAAAAAAAAGAAAAAGAAAGAAATATTTAGCTTCACAGAAAGAATGTAGACTCTAATACTCAGAGATTACTAGAGATCAGCAAAGTAAAGAAAAAATGTACTGCTTAAACCTAAGTTACACAGTATCACCTAAGCCAGAAAAAAATCTTATTAAGGATGATTGCACAATAAATGCAAAGAAGTCTAAACTATGCTTAGATGCAGTAACTGTGGGTGGCACACTTGAAATACAATAACAGGCAAAGATAGAGGGTATCTTATTTATGGTGGTCAGTAAAAGCAAATTAAGTGGAAAGGAGTGTCATCTAAGACATGAATGCACACTAAAGAAATGGAACACGTGTAATAAATGTGTGTCCAATGAAACAGCAGTTCCTTAATAAACAACATTCAAGAGGTCAATCACTAAACTGTAATTAAACTATGACATTGTATGAAAACTGATGCCTACTACATGGCTTGGATAGATAAATTCTTAAATGTCACAGGAAATCAGAGTTTGAATATTAGACTTATTGTCTGTAGAAGCTTGTGGCAAAGGATTGGAGTAAGTGACCACTGCAAGCTCAACCATCCTGGGAGAAGGAGGGCAGTTCTGTCTTGTCACATTAAGGACACCTAGCAGGATCACTAGGTGTTCATACCATGGAGTATGAACCTAGTAATCAAGAGCTGTCACACAGTATGCCAAGACGAGCTGAATATTCAGAAGCACCCTTCCCCTGGCAGGGAAGCATATGGTGGAGAACTTGGAACAGCCGCTGCAGGAAGGGAGGTGATCCAATAAGGGAGAGGGTAGCTCTCCTTGAGGGACCAGAAAGCTGGCCTGGTCCCTACCACCTGACTCACACCATGCAGATGACAAGCTAACTGGGGATTCCCAGGCATGAAGGAATGGGCAATAGGGTTCTCACCTTGACTGGAGACTTCTGGCTCCTGTCACCAAAGACAGAGTGGTCCACTCTGTGTGCACGAAGAGAAGCCATCAAGCTCAAATTGGGAAGGGAGACAATATAGACAATTTGAAGACTGCAAAGTCAAAATTACACTAGCAAGCATTTTGAGGCACTGACTGAGACATTCAGGTATAGTCTCTGTTACAGCTAGTTGAATGTTACACTCACTGAAATTTTCCCTGAATAAAAACATAAGATTAGTTAACTTTCCAATTTTTTATTCAGTTGCTTTCACAAAACACATTTCCTAAGACAAAACATGACTATACAAGCCTACCATGCTAAAGCTTACCTCATGTAAGACAGTTACCTGAAACTCATAGCTGCAAACTGCTACAAGAGCACAGAGTTTAAAACTGCTACTTGACTGCATTGTTTTTTGGATTTTCTATATTTAAGGTTTGGATATTTCCATTATTTTTTTATTTTGGTATTATATTACAGATTGTTGTATATTAAACTTTGTCTTACTACAACGTTTTTTTCATTGAAGTGTTAAAAGTTGTTGGCTATGGTCATTTAGCAAACATTCCTTTCCCATTGATTGAATATGAATTAGTTCTACCTAATTAGTGGGAGGAGCTGATAAATAGGCTTGTTATTTAAAGTACTCACCTACATGCCTCTTCAGCTACAAGATCTCCGAGTTTAAAACTGCTGTTTAACTGCATTGATTTTTGAATTTGTCCCACCCAACTGGCCAAGGCTCTTGCCACCCCCATAGTGCCTTTTTTAGGCAATGCTCAAAAGACAAATCAACCTCCGTAATAAACAAAAATGGAAAAAAATTAAGGGTAATGCTGCTCAACGCCAGAAGTCTAAATCTCAAGATGCAGGCACTCGAAGCACTTCTCAGCATGAAGAACATCGATGTCTGTGCAGTAACTGAAACTTGGTTCAAGGCTCCTGAGAGCACTCCAGCACTACCAGGCTATACCTCATATCATGCTTTTCGGCCTCAAGTTCCAGGCCAAAAAACAAAGGGAGGGGGAGTGTCCATTTTCATAAAGGACACCTACACCTCTCGATTGGTGGCTACCCAAGAAGCATCAGAAACCATACAAGTTTTACTCACCATAGGCAAAACTGCCATACAACTGGTCGCATGTTATAGAACACCCTCCCAATCCCAGGAATCCCATCAAGCATTCCTGAAGACACTGGAGGATATGAATGTCACACCAAACACCATCATATTGGGTGACTTCAACTACCCCAACATAGACTGGGCCCACTATTCTAGCCCTAACACCCTCACCCAAAGATTCCTAGAATTCATTAACTCAAATGCTATGGAGCAACTGGTCACTTCTCCTACGAGGGGAGATAATATACTTGACCTGGTTATCACAAACATGGGTCCCAAATGCTCTGCACCAGATGTAAACCCCTCACTAGTAAGATCTGACCATAAATTGATCACGTTGGATGTACATATCCCACCCCCACCCCCAGAACAAAAGACTACAGTGAAAAACTTTTCAAAAGCTGACTTTACGCTCCTTAAGTCAGAAATGGTATCCTTTAAGCCTACTGGGTTAATGGAAACCACTTCCCAAAATGCTGAATCCTACACAAAAGCCTTCTACGGACATCTCCAAGAATGCATGGATCAAGCAATCCCAACAAAAACCAAAACCCTCTCCACCAAGGGAAAACGCCCGGTTTGGTGGACCCCGGCTATAAACAAACTGTACAACAAAAGAAGGAAGCTGCTGCAGGACAAAGCCAAATCCCACAAGGGAAAGGCTTCCCTGATCAGCACAAGTAAAAAACTACGTTCTCTCATAAAAACATCTAAAGCCAACTTTGAGAGAAAGATTGCCAAGGATACCAAGGACAATCACAAGGCCTTCTTCAATTATGTCAGAACCTTGGGAGGAAACTCTCAGATATGCTCTGAGTTGGTACAAAACGAGAAAAAATTCACTGACCCTACCGACATTGCCAATACTCTGGCAGATGGTTCAGTGCACATTTCTTCCCTCCCTCACCCCCAAAAGGTGAAATAATTATCCCTGCTGAATGTAACCTACCTGTCATCTCAGACGTACAGGTAAAATCAGCACTCAACAAAGCAAAAAAACACAGCATCTATGGGACCCGATGGTATCCCCGGTTGCGTGTTACGTGAACTTCAAGATGAACTAAACCCGCACCTAAAAACGCTATTCAATCTTAGCCTCACTACAGGATATGTACCAGAACACTGGCGCACAGCAACAGTGGTCCCACTCCACAAAGGGGGAAATTCCACAGACCCTGGAAACTACCGACCCATAAGTCTGACCAGCCTGGTCTGCAAGGCTATGGAAAGAATCATCATGGAACTCATAAATGGCAACATTGGGGATCTGCAGACCCTTGATCCCACCCAGTTCGGTTTTGTAAAAGGCAGATCCTGCCTCTTAAACCTGGTTGACTTCTTCGAGTCAGTCACTAGTGCCATCGACGAGGGCAAGGCTGTCCACACTGCCTACTTGGACTTGGCTAAAGCCTTTGACACAATACCACACTCTGGCATCATAGACAAGCTCAGCAGCCTAAATGTAAATCCATATGTCACAAGATGGGTAGCAAACTGGCTAAAAAACAGAACCCATAAGGTCAAAATTCCTGGAGCCATGTCAGACTCAAACCAGTCACGAGTGGTATCCCACAGGGCTCAGTCCTGGGACCGCTCTTATTCGGCATTTACTTCTCAGATGTGAAAGCAAATATGGGAGGATTATGGCTGACGAAGTTTGCAGATGACTGCAAACTGGGTGCCATAGTCGATTCACCTGCTGACACACACATCCTACAGAAAGGTCTCACTGAAACGGACAACTGGTGCCGGAATCATGGCCTCAAACTTATCGCCAAAAAATGCATAGTCATCCCCTTTGGGAAAAACAAAGTACCCACAAATTATCACATAGACAATAACCCATTGAGTACGGAAAAAGTAATCAGAGACCTGGGGACTCAAGTTGATAGTGAACTCTCCTTTGACAACCATGTTGCCAAAGTGGTCATAAAGACCTTCTACCTTGCCCATCTCATCATGAAGGGATTCTCATCCAGATCAAAGGAGGTCATTGCACCTCTATATTCCTCCCTTATCAGGCCCATGATTGAATATAATGCTCCATTTGGGATGTACCTCACCCGGCACATACAACAACTGGAAAGACCCCAGAAGTACCTCACCAAGAGGATCATGGGACTCAAACATATGCCTTATCCAGCTAGATTAAAGAAACTCCATCTCTATTCAGTAGGATACCTCCTGCTCAGCGGTGATTTGTGCCTAACATATAAGGCCGTGTCCAACCAAGAACTGATGGACATGCTCCATCTCAAAAAATCCAGATCCACCAGAACCACGCGAGCTAAGGATTTCAACCTCTGCACAAATATAAATAAGACATGCTGGAGGGATAGATTCATAACACAGAGGTTACCAGTACTCTGGAACAAAATCCCAGTTCATGTGAGACAGAGCCCTTCATTGGTACTGTTCAAGAAAAATCTTGATGCATGGCTGGGAGATCGTAAGTTTACCCCGGGAGTCACCTCAGTGTCACTACTAGACAGAGGTATAGTATACTAAATAATGGGGTCCCACATGTGTCACTACTAGAGAGGCACAGCTATATAATACAGGGTGGCGAAAGCCACATCACTATTGGCTAGGCTTGTAAATGCCCCAGGGCAGATAGCCTAGTACACTACTATGAAACTATGAAACTATGAACTCTTGCTGTGATTTTAAACTCTGTGCCTTTTTAATTGCCAACCCCTACTGTAAATTAGAGTTTGCAAGCCCCTCCCAGTGCTATTTCTACTGGACACTAATAGCTCAAACTGAGAGAGCTTGAGTTAGCCTCAGTTTCATATAATCCAATTTAAACTAGTGCACACTGCAATCCTAAGTGTTAACCTGAATTGTTTATTGTTCATTTCTGCATTTTCCTTGTTTTAACCAAAAGTCAACCGTTTGCATTTTTAACTTAGTCTGAGACCTTAGTCTTGTAGTACGCCTCACTGTAATGGGAAAATTGTTTGATGCTGCAGGATCTGAGCCTCATTTATTACATTTCTACTGCATTTTACTTAGTCTGGGACCTTAGTTTTGTAGTGTCACTCACAATAGTGACAACTGTGAATTATAGGTTCATAGGTAGGTACTAGGCTACCAGCCCTGGGGCCTATACAAGCCCAGCCAAAAAGGTACCCTGGCTTTTGCCACCCAAAAAAATTATTTTCCTGTGCCACTGTCGAAAAGAGCCACAGAAGTGATCCCCGGGGTGAATTTCCTATTTCCCATCCAATCATCAAGATTTTTCTTGAAGAATGCTAATGAGGAGCTTTGTTTGATATAGATAGGTAGTTTATTCCAGAGTATGGGAAGTCTCTGGGACAGGAATCTATCCCTCCGGCATATTCTGTTTATTGTGGTGACAAGGTTTAGGTCCCTAGAGCATGTAGCTTGGAGGTATTGGGATTTCTTTAAGTGGAGCAGGTCCAACAGCTCTGGGTTTGACATATCTTTGTATATTAGGCAGAGATCACCTCTGAGTAGGTGATATGCAATGGAGTAAAGCTGGAGTTTTTTGAGACGGTCTGCGTAGGGCATCTGTTTGAGGCCGGTAATCCTCTTTGTGAGGTATTTCTGCGGCCTTTCCAGTTGTTGTATATGTCTTGTGAGGTACATACCAAAAGGGGCGTTGTACTCTATAATGGGTCTAATGAGTGATGAGTAGAGGGGAACAATGACCTCTTTTTTTCTGCATGAGAAACCTTTTGTGATGAGGTGTGCCACGTAGAAGGATTTCCTGACTACTGTGGTGATGTGATCATCAAAGGAGAGACTACTGTCCACATGTGTCCCAAGGTCTCTTATCACACTTTTGGTGTTAATTATACTACCACCTATGTTGAAGTTCATGGGTACAGAGTTTTTACCAAAGGGGATGACAATGCACTTTTTGGCATTGAGTTAGAGGCCATGGCCTTGACACCAGGCATCTGTCTCAGTGAGGTAGGAGTTTCATTATGGCTCCTAGTTTGCAGTCATCTGCGAACTTCATTAGCCAAAGACCTTCTGTGTTTGTCTGTACTTCAGAGAAGTAGATACCAAACAAGAGAAGATCCAGGACTGAACCCTGTGGTACTCCACTTGTCACTGGTCTGAAGTCAGATTTGGAGTCTGCTACTTTCACAGTGTGGGTTCTGTCAGTGAGCTAGTTGGCAACCCATCTTGTGACATAGGGATTTATACCTAGTTTAGTGAGTTTATCTATAATTCCATAGTGGGGGGTGGTGTCGAAAGCCTTGGCAAGATCTAGATAGGCTGTGTGAACCACCTTACCCTCATCTACGGCTTTGGTGACTGCTTCAAAGAAGTCTATCAGGTTTAAGAGACATGATCTGCCTTTTACAAACCCAAACTGGGTGGGGCCCAGAGTATGGAGATTACCAATGTCTTTGTTTATAAGTTCCATGATGATACGTTCCATGGCCTTGCAGACCAGGCTCATCAGGCTAATGGGGCGGTAGTTCTTGGGGTCCATGGTAGCTTCCCCCTTGTGGAGTGGGATAACCGTCGCTGTGCGCCATTCAGCAGGCACAAAGCCTGAGATGAGGCTATGATTGAACATGGTACTTAGGTGGGGTACCAGTTCGTTTTGTAGTTCATGTAGAAAGCAGCCTGGGATGTTGTCTGGTCCCATGGATGCTGTGTTCTTGGCTTTGGAGAGTGTGGTTTTTACCTGTGCAGCCGTGATTACAGGAACTTTGCATTCTTCTGGTATAGAGATAGGCTCTTTAGGAGGTGAGGGGGGTTAAAGTTAGTACTGAACCTATCTGCCAGGATGTTGGCAATATCAGTTGGTCTGCATATTTATTGCCATTGTGCTGTAACTCAGAGCATATCTGAGTGTTGCCATTGAGATTCTTGACATAGCTATAGAATGCTTTGTGGTTGTCTTTAGAATCAGTAGCAATTTTGTTTTCGTAACTAGCTTTGGAGGATTTTATCAGGGATCGCAGCTTCTTACTGAGGCTGACCAGTGAGCTCCTCCACTCATGGGATTTTACTCTCCTTTTGTAACAGTTTCTTCCTTCTGTTGTACAGTTTGTTTATGGCAAGGGACCACCAGATTGTCTTCCTTTTTTTGGAGGATAGCATCTTGGTTCTGTTTGGGATAGCACGATCCATGCACTAGTGTAAGTGCTTATAAAGTGCAATTGTGTAGGATTCAGTAGTCGTAGCTGTATTGTCCATCTGCATGGGTGTCATGAAGTTCATCACTTCTGTCTTAAGAAGATGAAGTTGACTTTGGAGAAAATTTTTACCATGGTTTCCTTAATGGGGGGTGGGGGCAGGATGTGGATATCTAGGGTAATTAGCTTATGGTCGGATCGGACCAATGAGGTGTTGACTTCAGGTGTGGAACACCGGTCACTCATGTTGGTAATGACCAGATCTAGGATATTGTTGCCCATGGTGGGGGTGTGGATAAGTTGATCCAGGGCATTGGAGTTTATGAATTCCATAAAGCATTGAGCAAAGGAGTTGATACATGAGTGGTTTTCCCAGTTAATGGTGGGGTAGTTGAAATCGCCCATTATTAGGGTGTTTGGTTGAACCCTAATATTTTCCAGTACATCAAGAAAAGAGGAGTGGGAATCGTGGGGCATGGTGGGGGATCTGTAGCAAGCTACAATTTGGATTGCAGTTTTGCCCAGAGTTAGTTGCACCTGGATATTGCTGCAGGATATGAACCTTATCTGTACACTTACCCTGCATTTTTACTGTTTACTAACTGGATTCCTCTCTAACTCATTTTCCATAACATTGGCCAAGCTGTGCAGCAGTGGTTTGCATTGCCCTGTATAAATGCAGGCACCTAGAGCTGTAATTGTACATATAAAACTTCCTCTGCTATTTTCTCAAGTATCTAGCTGAGTGTAAAGCAGCTAGTCTATCTGCTGAAAAGCAATACTCCAACAGTGTTATTTTATATCAGTCATAAACCTTTCCTCCCAGCCCAACAACTCTAAACCTAGATTGTACCATCTCTCATAGATCACAAAAAAATGGATCCACAGTCATACCTGTGCATTTTCCTCCTGTCTCTGTAGCCAGGCAGGAGGAAATAGGCATCATGAGACAATATAGCAATTGTCTCATGTTTGCTGACAACCACCTTATTCTTAAGCAGACTGACACAGTAAGAGAGAGTTTTAATTAAACTACATCTTTGGAGGAAACGTTTTCACATGCAGACACTGATATCTTCAAATAGGTTACCAGTAACACACACACACACACACACACACACACACACACACACACACACACACACACACACACACCTACTATGGATTAGACATAACCTCACATATGCTAAGGTTTTTAAAAGCAATCTACCCAAACCTCAAATGCCTCCCATACACTGCCCTCAGCAACCAACCAAACACTCTACAAAGACAACACTCCCCAGAACACATACAACCACATCTCACATGTCTCAATTTCTAAGCCCTTAAGGCAAACTGCCACAGAAACCAATATATTGGTCATTGGAGAACTCTGCTGTGAGACACACTAATGCCCCCTTACCAGACTGAACAAGGAGACAGTCATAGTCAGTTGCCTATCAAGGGCAAGGATCCAGATCATACATGCACTCAGGACATTGACCCACAAGTACCAGTATGACTCATTCATAGTCCATGTGAATGTTAATGACATGAGATGTACCTCGTTGGACTAAATGAAGTCAGACATGAAAAAGCTTTCAGATTAAGAGTAGCAGGCAGGTATAAGCCTAGCATTGACCAGCATTTTACCTTCTCCAAGTATGACACCACAATATAAACAGAAGATGATTGACTTTAACAATTGGCTTAATTATTGGTGCCACTTTAAAGGGATCCAATACTGTTTTTTCCAGGGATGGTCTACATCTGTCCCCAGTAGTTTTTTGGATACTGACCAAAGTGATATCCACCCCTATAGTGCTGTGTTGAAGCAATGCCTATCTGATAAACCTTCCAATATGTAGGTTCAAAGATTTCTTTACTGTGTCAACACAATCACCATTGCATCCTAGTCTGCACACCTACTAGGGGTGTAAATATTCTGGATCTAGTTCTCAGAAATATGAGGGAAAGCTGCACCTCTCCTTGTGTAATGTTCTCACTGGCCAGATCAGATCACAAAGCAGTAACCTCTGAAATAAATACAAAGGCTAAATTCCCAGCAAACCTCAGAACCTTTAAGAACTTTTCCAAGGCTAACTACCTCCTATTAAGTGAAGGAATAGCTAAATGCCACCCTAAAAAAACAAAGAAAGAAAGAAATAGAGCTAAATTTCTATTGCTTCATCTCAACCTAAAACAGACTTGCCCTACCAGGGACTGATTTTCTCTTTGTTATCTAATGTACTGTACTTTCCATAATCCAATTTTCTGGTACTCTCTCCATGCAAAATGGTCCACCTAATCTGCAAAGGGCTAGTAGTGACTTGTTTAATGTTTACTTACAAAGAGCTTATTTGACAAAAATGTCTTTTTCTGCAAATGTTCAATTTATCCAACCTCCAAAAGGGCTAGTAACCTTCTATTTAAATGTTAACTCACTAAAAGCTTATTACATAATGTATTACATTTCTGTAAATGTTTTAATTGTTCTGTACAAATCTTTGTTATTCTTTTGTAACATGAAATATGTAACTTGCAATATTTGGAGCTTTTCTCCAGAGGCCTCCACTGAAAATGGGTTCTTTATGGCCCAGTGGACTTCCCCAGTCATCAAACTTAAATAAATAATAAATGATGGCCTATGCAGAAGTGCTTACATAAACCTTGTACACACTGTGATGCCCGTGCACTGGCCCAGCAATCAAGGAGCCTCAGTCCTCACCACTAACACCAATGAGGGGTGTTCATATAGGGAAAGGATAATAAATACACACACAGTAAAGTTCAATTTCCCTTAAGAGCACACAGAGATCACAGTCAGTCTGGGGCTGGTTTCTCCCCTTCTCTCCAGGTCCCCAATAAGACTCCCCACTGGCACAGCTATAGGGGCCAGATCACAGCCTAGTAGACAAGCTAAAACCTCCAGCACCCTTTCTGTCCAACCAGTGTTTCGTGTCCCTGCCCAAGTAGCTGACACACACACACGCACACACACACACACACACACACACACACACACACACACACGCACACACACGCGCACACACGCGCGCGCACACACACACACACACACACACACACACACACACACACACACTTTGAGATGAGAGTTTATACAACTACACAGACATTCCTGGGGAAGGCTGACACAGGTTCTACAGCTGTGCCCCTTTTCTGCCCAGTCTAATACGTAGACCAACTGCCGCCACCCACTAATATTTATCAGCTACTCAAAGGCCCTTAAAAGGGTGTCCAATTATTACTGTGCAATATTACTGTCTAAATGCTAAGTGTGACCTAACAGTCAAGACTTATTTGGAGTGACTTGTTACAGCATCACTATATACATGCAATGTACTCTTAGAGCTTAAATTATCTCTACACAAAACAGCCACAGTTGAAAGGTTTAAAAATATTTAATAATAAATAATAAAAACACAAGACAATACTTCTTACTACACAGTGCTAGTCAAGAGTTCAGAGATCACAGAGAAATGCTTAAAATAATACCATAGAAAAGTTCTAACATCAACACAGAAAAAACAAACTAGTCTAATCTTCCTATTTCCTAGCTATATCTAAGAGAAAACACAGTTCTAAATAACTTACATATAGAGCAAAGCAGTGCTGATGGGCGGCCACGGTGGTGCAGCGGTTAGCATTGCCGTCTCACAGGAAGAGGTGCTCCGGTTCTAATCTCAGCTGGGATGCCTTCTGTGTGAAGTCTGCAAGTCCTCCCTGTGGTTGTGTGGGTTTCCTCCGGGTGTTCCAGTTTCCTCCCACATCCCAAAGCATGCTGTAGGTGGATTGGACACTCTACATTGACCCTAGGTGTGAATGTGTGCATGTGTGTGCCTTCTGTGGAAGGTTGGGTGCCGGGCTGGCGACTCGACACTGTAAAACTCCACTGCCAATCCTGAGCAGACAGGTGATCCGCTGTGGCGACCCCTAACCAGGAAAAGCCAAAAGAAGAAGAAGAAGAAGAGCAAAGCAGTGTTGGTGATGTTAGATGTTCTCAAGACAAAAATGCTCAAAGCTCTCTGATTCTCTCTCTTTAAATTGATAACACAGAGCTGCTTCACATGACAACATTCTTCACACTTCTCTGATGTTCCCAGACTAACAGAAACTACATTTACATTCTTTACACCTGGTCAGAAACCAGAGCAATAATGGACATTTATACATGCAAATTCTAACCATTAACTCTGGTCTTAAAGCAATAGGCAGGATGCCTCCCTCTAGACATATCAGCTCCAAATTGACTTATAAGCTTTGTTACAGCAATATCCAATGCAGTATTTTCACATTTAAGAGAACAAGCCCGTGGCTTACATTAATATTTACAAATGACAGAATTATCTACAAACTTCTATCTGACTAGGCTGGCAGCCTTTATCTATCTTCACACACATGTACATAACTATATAGAAACAGCAGCTCCAAACTGAAATAAGCTTAAGACAAACTCCAGAAACAAGCCCCTTGGTGAATTTTCAGTATAAATGGGTTGTACGACAAAGGAAAGAAAATCCTGTTCAAAAATATGAAGGGCTATGCCCAAAAGACAAAAAACTCCATCATCGGTCTCAACAAGCAAATCAGGGGACTAATCAAGTTCACCAAAGCAAACTTCAAGGCAAAAGTAGCCTCTCAGGCTAAGGATAACTACAAGAAATTTTTCAGTTATGTAAGCAGTCTTAAAGGGAACATCCTACAGTGTACTAAACTAATAGTAAAAGCAACTTCATTTACCACATCTGGGGACAGTGCAAATTTACTGGCCGAGAAATTTAGCTCCGATTTAAGCCCCTATCACCCCCAGTTCCCCCCCAGGAAATATCCTCTACCATTTCTCCTTCAACTATCACTAAAAAACAGGTCATCACTGCAATCTCCAGAGCTAAAAACATTGCATCAATGGGTCCTGATAATATCTCAGGATTCCTCCTAAGTAGCTTAAAACATAATATGTCAGGTCCACTAGAATCTCTATTCAACTACAGCCTCCAGACAGGCTTCATTCCTAGGGGAATGGAGGACTGCAACTGTCATCCCTCTACACAAAGGTAGACCATCAACAGATCCAGGTAACTACAGACCCATAACTTTGACTAGTCTTATATGCAAGGCCATGAAAATAATTATTGTGGACCTGTTAAAGACATAGGAAATCTTCAAATACTGGACCCATCCCTGTTCAGTTTCATCAAGTGCAGGTCATGCCTGCTACCTCTGGACTTCTTTGAGAAGGTCCCTAGAGCCATGGATGAGGATGAAATGGTACATACTACCTACCTTGACCTGGCAAAGGCTTCTGACACAATACCACACTTGGGTATTATACATAAACTCACAAATTTAGGAAAAAATCTACACGTCACCCAATGGTTATTCAAATGGCTCACTGATAGGACACATGAAATTATGATGGGGGAATCCACCACCCCCAAGAATCCTGTTACTACCAGAGTCCCACAGGGCTTAGAACTGGACCTCTCCTGTTTGGAATATGCTACTACGAAGTTGAGACAAATGCAGAGAGCCTTTGGCTAACCAATTTTGCTGACAACTGCAAGCTGGGTGCAATCACTGAATCTCACAAAGATGAAGATATCCTCCAGGAAGATCTGACGCAGACAAATAACTGCTGCCAGAACCATGGCCTAAATCTCAGTGTAAAACATGCATAATTACACTCTTTGGGAAGATAACTACCCCTGCAAATCACAACATTGACAACACTCCCCTAAGAACTGACCTAATAGTGAGGGACTTGGAAACTCAAGTTGACAGTAACCTGAACTTTGATCACCATGTGTCCATGGTGGCGAGAACATCCTTCTATGTGGTGCAATTGACAGTAAAGGCATGGCATCTATATCCTTGGACATCACAGTCCCACTATACTCAGCCCTCATTAGACCAATAATAGTGTATAATACACCCTTCAGCATGTACCTGACCAGACATTTGCAATAACTGGAGCAGCCATAGAGTTTCCTCACTAAAAGAATACAGGATGTAAATAATATGGTAATTGCAGACTGCCTCAAAGCCCTGCCCTGAACTCGGTCTCCTACAAACTACTAAGGGGCTATGTATGCCTAACTCAAACAATAAAAATGTGGAACAAGTGATAAGGTGTAGAGAGGGCAACACCAAAGCAACAGCAAAAAAGAAAATAGTCTCTCCGCACCGTCAAGCCAAATAAAATTTATTAAAAAAAGTCAAAGCCTTCGGATATAAAAAACATCCTTCCTCAGTGTCTTACACAAAAAAAAAGTTAAAACCAACATTTATACTAATAGCACATGACACAGCCATTAATTGATTAAGGTGAACACCCAGTTCTTAAAGATACAGAAACAGTGATAAGAGGGATAATAAGTATATGCATATCTTCCTCTCATTTTTTTCTGATTTTCCTTTGTTTATTTTTTAGAATAGGTTTTAGTGTAACTTGTTTATATAAGCCCGGGTCTTTACCTGCTTCAAGCCTCACTATCCATTCATAGTCTTTCATGTCCACATTATTAACATGGTCTCCACGTCTAAAACCTGGGTATACAATAGCTATGACCCTGAAGTCAAATTCATGAGCAGCACCCATTGCAGAAATGTGGCAAGCCAGTGAGTTAGTAGGTATATGCCTACAAATCTCCGATCTATGATCAATAATTCTATCCCTCAGGCACCTGACTGATTTGCTCACATACAATCCTGAACATTTCATACATGTGTCAAGATATATAATATTACACGTCGCTGTACAGTGAAAAATGAATCTCCTGCCACTCATAGGATGTATAAATTCTGGGCACTGATTAATACTCATACAACATGAACAATTGTAACATGGAAAAGTGCTTTTTTTCTTAAACTCAATTCCCTGTGTGCTATTCAAAGAAAAATCTCTGCAACATAAAGGTTGTTTCAAATTATTACAATTACGATAGGTAAACATAGGTAGATCTGGGAGCCATTTCTCATGACCAGGTATAGATTTCAGGACAAACCAATTTTTTCTTATAACATTCTCAATTGTTCTGCTCATTCTATTGTATGTCACGAGATATCTAAGGGGTTGTCCATTACCAGGACTCATAGTGTCAGTACTGGAATCCTCTTTAACAGAAAAGTAAGGTCTGGCTACAGAGTCCCTTAGTATTAGGGCAGCCCTCCTAGCTGTCTCTATTACTGTCATACTGTATCCCTTCTCCTGAAAACTTACAGTCATTTCCTGCATCTGAGCATTACATACCTCCAGCTCTGTACTAAGTCAACTGGCTCTTAAGTACTGACTTTTTAAGATACTCTTGAAGGTTCTCCTCGCATGCATACTTTTTTATGGACATATTTGTTTACTTGGACATCCTTCTTATAGACACTAGTTTGTAAACCATGATCTGTAAGCATCAACTGTATATCCAAGAAACTTAAGGATTTGTCAGAGAACTTCATAAGAAGGAGGGATGCTCTGACACTAAGGGACTCTGTAACCAGACCCTACTTTTCTGTTAAAGAGGATTCCAGTACTGGCACTATGAGTCCTGGTAATGGACAACCCCTTAGATATCTCATGACATACAATAGAATGAGCAGAATAATTGAGAATGTTATAAGAAAAAATAGTTTTTTCCTGAAATCTATACCTGGCCATGAGAAATGGCTCCCAGATCAACCTATGTTTACCTATCGTAATTGTAACAATTTGAAACAACTTTTATGTTACAAAGATTTTTCTTTGAATAATACACAAGGAATTGAGTTTAAGAAAAAAGGCACTTTTCCATGTTACAATTGTTCATGTTGTACGAGTACTAATCAGTGCCCAGAATTTATACATCCTATGAGTGGCAGGAGATTCATTTTTCACTGTACAGCGACGTGTAATATCACTGGTATTATATATCTTGCCACATGTAAGAAATGTTCAAGATTTTATGTGGGCAAATCAGTCAGGCACCTGAGGGTTAGAATTATTGAGCATAGATCGGAGATTCGTAGGCATATACCTACTAACTCACTGGCTTGCCACATTTCTGCAGTGGGTGCTGCTCATGAATTTGACTTCAGGGTCATATCTATTGTATACCCAGGTATTAGACGTGGAGACCATGTTAATAATGTGGACATGAAAGACTATGAATGGATAGTGAGGCTTGAAGCAGGTAAAGACCCGGGCTTATATAAACAAGTTACACTAAAACCTATTCTAAAAAATAAACAAAGGAAAATTAGAAAAAAATTAGAGGAAGATATGTATATACTTCTTATCCCTCTTATCACTGTTTCTGTATCTTTAAGAACTGGGTGTTCACCTTAATCAATTAATGGCTGTGTCATGTGCTACTAGTATAAATGTTGGTTTTAACTTTTTTTGTGTAAGACACTGAGGAAGGATGTTTTTTACATCCAAAAGCTTTGTTCTTTTTTAGTAAATTTTATTTGGCTTGACGGTGTGGACAGACCATTTTCTTTTTTGCTGTTGCTATCTATGCCTAACCCATAAAGCATTCTCCAATCCATCTCTGACAGATCTGCTGCACATTCTCAAAACAAACAGCACTACAATTACCCATTCTAAAAATCTAAGCCTCATCTGTGACATAAAATATGTTGGAGGGACAGGTATGCATCTCACAGATTACCCCTTCTCTGGACAGACTCACCAATCATGTATAACAGAGCTCTTTCCTAAGCCTGTTCAAATGCAGTTTGGACCAATGGATGGGAAATCATAAATTAATCCCTGGCTTGTCACTTGTGGCCCTTAAGGCCAGGGGTATTTTATAGATGCCCTAAGTCACAGGCATATACCAAATCCATTCTAGCCCATGGGCGCTGATAACTGGGAAAACTGGGGCATGACCGGCTAGGCTGAAAAAAGGCTCTTGGACCATTAGCCTAGTAACTTCCTCTGATCATGTGATGCTATGAAGGTTTCACTGTGGAGACACAACCAGAGAACTGGGATGGCCATGAAAAAAACATTTTCAAACACGGACAATGTCAAGTCTGTTATGGATAAAATGACAGCTGGTACTATTAACTGATCTTAGGCATTAAAAGTGTCATTACCTCTGAAACCAAATCTAGCTACGGCACTGCCTCAACCTGAGAGCCATGATGGCAAAGGTTACAGGAAAGACTAATAAGCCTCTCTCCGATATTGTTAGCATCAATGGCTGCTTATCAGAGACAACACACCAGGATAATTGCCTGTCTACAACAAAATACTGTTTTTCTACAAAAAAGTGTACAACCCTGAAAACACAGCTCAATAAAAGAGCATTCATCTGCTTGGACTGCTTGAGGGAATGGAGGACCACAACATAACTACAGGTTGCAAAAACAACTGTATTCTTACAAGCTGTTGTTTCCAACTGTACGGCCTGAAGGTATCATAAAAGACATACTTTTTGATATGGCACACCAAATGTTAGCACCACTTTCAAAAAATCTGTTAACTTCTTCCTAGACCAATCATAACATTTACTACTTACAAGTTAGAACACAAGTTTCTGCAATTGCCACGGTCAAATAATAACGAGCAGTATAAAGGCCAACACATCGCTACTGAATAATCAAAATCCAGTGTAGTTACTTAGAAGCCCTAAGGCAATGGATGAGAGGAATGTGGTGCATACTGGCTTCCTGGATTGGGCTAAAGCATTTGCTACAATACTCCACTCTGGCATTGTTAGTAAACTTATAGAACTAGTCATAAATCCCTTTATAATATGTTGGACAGTTAGCTGGCTGACTGACATGACCCAAGAGGTTAGGATTGGTGAGGCCACATCCACAAAGAGACCAGTCATCAGTGGAGTCCCTCAGGGCTCTGTGCTGGCCCCACTCCTCTTTGACATCTACTTCTCGGAGGTCAAATTTAATGACATGGTCAAGTTTACAGATGACTGCAAACTGGGAGCAATGACACCCCCCAATGAGAACACTCTTCAGGAAGGTCTAACACAGACAAACACTTGGTGCCAAAGCCATGGCTTAAAGCATAATGCCAATAAATGTATTATATTACCTTTCTGGAAGTCAGTCACCTCAGGTAACTACATAATCAATTAAACGCCCCTAAAAGTTGAGTCACTAGTCAGGGATCTGGGAACTCATGTAGATAGTAGCCTAGCCTTAAATCAACAGGTGTCCAAGGTAGTAAGAAAATCTTTCTATGTTGCACAACTTTTAAGTGAGGGCATCATACCACTGTACATGGCCCTTATCAGACCCATCAGAGAGTATAATGCCCCTATGGTATGTACATAACCAGACATATGCAGCAAATGGAACATCCACAAAGGTTCCTTACAAAAATGACACAGGGAATAAACAATGTCTTACACTGATTTCCTCAAAGCCCTGTCTCTTTACCCTATATCATACAGAGAGGTGATCTTTGTCTGGCATACAAGACATCCCTGAAGCTTGTTCTGATGATGCATTTGCACATCCACAAAACCAACTGCATCAGAACTACTAAAAGATCTAAATTTTGCATGCAGCATAAATAGGATATGTGGAGAGACAGATATGTTTTGCAGATAATTAACATTCCCTGGAACAGGCTCCACATCCATGTGAAGCAGAGTTACTCCCTAATCATATTTAGTTGCAACTTGCACCAGTGGATGGGTAATTGAAAATTCACCCATGACCTGGTATCTATGTCTCTGAAGGACACAGGCAAACAGAAAATCACCTCCCCATATACATTAAATTTGTGAGTCACATTTGGGGTGCACAGCTAGATGAATCCAAATGCAGTATGTTTATAGTACATTTATATATGTTTTGACACAGTAAATGTAAATATCACCAATGATAATGTAGACAGACTAAAATGCTGGTTGACTGGGTATCCAACAGTAAACTGAATAATGTAATGAGGATGAAATATTGTTCATTATAAACATTTGTTAAGTTGTCACTGTGTAGCATTTGAGGGAAACTCAAGTATTTCAATGTCTGTATAACCAAATGGCTGGATGTCACCCACTGTGACATCAAAATGGATGGTACTGAAGGGGTTTGAATCTCACCACAGTCAACTAAGAGTGAAATATTAGCAATAAAGTGCATGGTAGTCTATTTCAATAATTAACTCACAAACTAAACTTGGTCTCAAGAACATAAAGGGATTAACACTGATATCCTGGGTGTTAGCTTCTAACATCCACACCCAAACATGACAGCACGAAGATGACCTGCAAAGCTGAGACTGTTGCCAAACACCCCAGACACCTTTCTCACCACTTTATTTGAGAAGCAGTGTCTTCCAACACCCCCTTTAATCACAGTAACTGCTTTTCACACAAACTACTATTTATATACACACATGCACTTCCAAGGAAGGCTGGTAGAATTCTCCAATTCCACATAGTTCTCTTCCTGGCACAGTAATACTGTCACTACTCCGGAAAAGTCACATTTAATCATGCACATTAAAATTCTTTGATAGTAGAAGACCTAAGCAGTCTAATGGGAGATATGTGTCACACAGCCTACTAACAGTATAAATAACACTCGCCCTCTTCTCAGATAAACAGTGCATAAATATACAGCACATCAGCCAAATGATCTTAACGGTGAACTTTATTTAAATGAAGAAAACAGTGCCAATGCAGATTAAAAGTACATAGGCAGGCAAGCGCACGTGCGCGTGCACACACACACACACACACACACACACACACACACACACACACACACAAACACACACACACACACACACACACACACACACACTAATGAGAAGGCTACAATAGGCAGGATGCATAGAGAAAACCTTATACTCCAGATGCCTATGTTCCCTGGCTATCCCTTACTACAGAAATAGAGTCCTTGACTGTCATAGGTTAGACAAATTGATGACCAGTACTCATAGATGGGTCACTCACAAACAAAACAGCATAAATTCTGTCTACATCATAGCATAGCCCAACATTATGTTACAGCATTTTCCCAACCTCCAGTGTTTATCACATGGCATCTTTTTCCTGATATTGGAGAAAAACAAATAGTTAAACCAGTTTTTACTTGTTACTGAAAAAAACAGACATTGCCAATACTCATCCAAGTCTGTCTCTTTCCTTTGAATCTACCATGGTGGATTGCATATTGCAGCTTTGTTGATCTGTCTCCACTGACCTCTTTGCTCATGTAGTCCATCACCACTATGAACAGAAGAAGACCAACAGCTGAACCCCTGATACACACCAATTCCCTCTGAAATCCCCTCCTTGATTCCAAATACTGTTCATACTTGTGAACTTTTATCAGTGTACATAGCCTGTACTAATTCTTCCAAAGTTTCCAGAAATTTGAGCCATGATACCTATCAGCAATTACTTCACCAAACATACTTCCTGGCCCTTCATTTCTAATTACATTCATAAAAGAAGACTGCAATTCTGGAGATCCAACACACTTCAAAATGCATTTCTTGTTCTTTTATATATTTAGAAAGATAGAAGCCATACATTCTTAAACCATGAAACCAAACAACATGATTGCAGATTAATAAAAATGGATAGAAAAAATACATTATATTTCAACTCTGCTGCTTTTAGGCTGGCATTAACCCTGGTATCACAGTCATATTAATCAAAGGTTAAATGCATGAGTTAGCAAGTAAATAATGGGAGTACAGGCACAAACATGAAATGCAACAAATAAAGTTTGCATATAGCATCAATCCTTGATTACATTGCTGTGTGATCCAATAGCTGATGTCAGTCTATCAGTCTGATGGCTTGAGAAATACAGATCAGAATATTACTGTCTGGACTTAAAATGTAGTATACTTATGTAATCTGTATATACTTTTTTAATTTAGTCTTTACTAGCTAGAAGTAAACTGTATCAATATATTTACTTCTGTCAGTTTATTCTACATATCTAACTATACTTGTATTATGCATCAGAAGGGATCTTTATTTTTATTTTTCTCCCTTGGGCTGATAGTTGTGATCTGTGTTCTACTCTGGGTAAAAAAATCAAATATATAAACTCTTAATATTACAGTTTTATGGGAAGAAACTGTTATTAAAGACTATTGATCCATTATGTACTAATTTCAATATCTACATGTTGATCTGAAAGTTCTAACACTACAACTAGACTGATATGATGGAATTATGAACATCAGCATCAACCCCCCTTTTTTCATTTTCATGTTGTGTTGTGGTGTTGCATCAACTGTTGCCAACTCACTTAATTTAACAGCCACCCTTTTACCTTCTTCAACAGTCAAATATGTCACAGGTCATCTCTCACGCACTCCATCTACTTCTTGGCTGGGTGTCCTCATCTCCTCTTGCCTTCTTCTTGTCTCTATATTTCTCAAATCTACTTTACTAAATTAACTACTATTTTCACAAGCATGTGATCATGCCACTGTCAATTGTACTGCATGACCACATCTGTAAATGGGCTACTTTGGATTCTGCTCTATTTCTTCTCACAGTGTACATACTACTACCCATCTTGGGCACTTAATCTCCATCCCCTCCAGCTTCCTCTACTGTTCTGCTTCACTGCCCAGGTTTCTGTACCATAAAGAATTACTGGTTAAACCACAGTTTTGTACACCTTACTTTTCAGCTTTTTTGGCAATTCTTCTGTCATGCACTAGGCTTGAAACTTTGTGACACTTAGCTGCAGCACATCTCATTCTAGCTCTGACTTCCTCATTCAAGCTCCCCTTCTACTCAACCATCCCTATCAGATACCTGAAGGTGTTAAACTGTATCTCTAATTTCAACATCTTGTGGTATCCCATGTGCTGCCATTACCACTATCTCTTATGCACTCAGTTTCATCCCATACACCTTTAGGTTTCATTTCAGTCTCCTACGACTTGCTGATGCTCCCGATCAGAGTGTCTACTTCTAGTGCCACATTAACATTTAACTGAATTACCAGTTGTAGCATAGGTAAACTTACATTTATATAACAGTAATCAAACCATATTAAACAAGTTTACATTTACAAATGTTATACATCGCATATATTGTTCTATACAATATGATCAAGCCAACATTACATAAACTGTTGAATTCCTGCTTTCTTTTAAACCTCATTCCTCCTTTGAAACCTTTTTCTGCATTTTCTGCATTCTGGATGTATTGCTCCTACAACTTCCATCTTTTCTATACAATTTCTTCCAAACCATTTCTAGAAATCCCACTTCCTGTTCTTTTACAGCTGTTACAATATTCACTACTTCACTTATGGTTGGGTTAGACTTTGATTTCCATTTTCTAGTAATTGCTTCTTACCTCTAATTGCACTCATCCCCATCAGTAGAATCTCCTTTCTCCATTCCCATGTTGGTTTAGTTCTTATTATACCTTCTGCTAATTTATGAATATAATATTCCATATGACTTATTTCTCCTCAACTATCGGCATCAAAAATCCCACTCTTTCCTTATTTCTTGAATTATCCTCCTGCTTTATCATCATCATCTCTTTCCACTTTGAATTGTATCTTTCTGCTTGTGTTATGGATAAGAGCCTTAACTGTGAAGTTTTAAATATCCCTTCACATCTAATAATCCTAAACCTCATTGTTCAACTGTATCAACTTATCCCACTTGACTCTTGCCCTCTCCCCCCCATGCAAAATCCTTCAACTCTTTATTAATTATTATCTACAACTTCTCCTCTGGTTAATGAAAATATGGGTGACTGTGAATAAAATTAAAGGGACTAAAAACAGTTTTACACCTTGTAACTTGCTAACCATATTCATAGATAAGTACTTCTAGTTTCTCAGTTTTTGTATTATCTTTTGTTAGTCTCTTCCCACATATACTTAGCTGCCATAATAGAACCATTTTTTTCAACCAACATCTTTATTAAATTATCACGTATGACACAGGCAATCTTATATTCACATAAATGAAAAACAAACATTGACACCACTTTAGTTGTAAACATTATACATCACAGACACCACTAAAACTACTGTAGTTGCAAACATTATACATCACTTATAATCTAGCCAGTCACTGTCAGTTAAGCATTATATGGCTCATTGAAATCCTGCCTCTTAAACCTTCTCTGCATATATTGTTCCCACAATTCCCATTTTTCAATGTAGTTTGCTCCATCCCTTTTCTAAATATCCCAATTCCAGTTGTTTTATCTCTGTTACTATATTTACTACTTCTAGTAAAGTTGGTCTAGACTTTGATTTAAATTTTCTAGTAATTGCTTTTTTGGCAGCCACCACAATTAAGAGTCAGCAAGGCTTTACCACGTCTAGGCAATTCCAATTCTGTATCACAGTTAAAAAAAAAACATCTCCCCAGTCAATCAAAGTTGCTCACCCAGCATCTCTGACAGAACAGTTCACAGGGAATCCCTAAAGTTGGCCAGATCTTTACACTCCCAAAAAATATGTTCCAAGCTACCCTTTCTTGCCCATCACACCTCTAACAATTGCTATCCACCCGAGGAAAAAAATCTTTGGAGTCTACTTGGGGTATATAACTACCTATGTAAACACTGCCAAGCAAAGATCCTAAATTTTCTAGACTTTGTTGCATATTTGGGAGATATACATATATCCCCCCATTGCTTATCAAATCTCTCTACCCAATAATTTCTAAGCTCCTCTGATTGATACTTACAATTGTCATGCAATATTTTATATGCTTTACTATTTTTTTTTCCTTTTTCAATGGCAGCTTCTATTCTAGAGTCTATTAAAAACTCTACCAGTGCTGGTCTTTCATTTAGGGCCCCCTTATTTCTTTTGCTTTGCCTATACTCTGATATCAATCCTTGATAGGAAAGACAATCTCTAACCTGCAGTCCAAATAAATTCTTGGCATCTTCTCATTCTGTTACCTTTTCCTTTCTAGTTATTTGCTACCAATACCTTGCTTCCTTTGCCAGTTTTCTCCAATACATTTCAGCCCTCTCTTGCCTATTATCTGTATCCCTAATGACAGTCATCACTATCAGCAGAACCTCTTTTCTCCATTCCCATGCTGGTTTATTTCTTAGAATACTCCCTGCTATTTTATGAATATAATAATCTATATGACTTTTGTTGTTCTCCTTAAAAGTCTGCATCCAAAATCCCAATCTCTGCTTATTGCTTGAGCTCCCCCATATCATCATCATTTCTTTCCACTCTGAATTATAGTTTTCTGCTTGTACTATGTGTAACAGCCTTAACTGTGTTGCTCTAAAATGCCCCCCCAAATTGGTTAATTCTAATCCACCTTGTTCTACTGGCAGACTCATCTTATCCCACCTGACCCTTGCTGTCTTCCCTTTCCAGATGAAATATTTCAACTTACTTTTAATTGCTATCCACAGCTTCTCTTCTGGTTGATAAAATTATGCCTGACCTGTGTATAAGACTGAAGGGACTAAAAACATTTGAATTGCTTGGATTTTAGAATCTATATCCATATAACAACGCTTTCAGTTGCTCAGTTTTTGTATTATCTTTGGTTTAGTCTCTTTCCACATATCCTTAGCTGCCACAACAGAACCATTTGTAATCCATACTCCAAAGTACTTCATTTTACAATGTCCCCATAAATATGGATATTGTTGGACTAATTTGTGTGTGGGTACATAACTTACCGCTATTGCATATGTTTTAGCTTCATTAATTTTGTATCCAAAGAAGATGTGAAATGGTCTTAATATGCTCCACAACACTGTAATGTCCCTTTCTGGTTTTGTTATGTATAAAATAATATCATCTGCAAATAGAGACAGCTTTTCCTGACCACTATACCAGTTATCTTTGACTTTCTGAGTCCCTTATTTTCTGTGCCAATGTCTCTAAATATAATGCAAACAACAAAGGGGAAAGCGGACATCTTCCTGGTTCCTCTATTCAAGCAGAAGTTATCACAGAGGACCCCACCCACTTTAATTTTTACCTCTGATCCCTTATTTATACTCCGTATCAACCTTATAATTGTATCAGGGAAAGCAAATGCTTCCATTGCCCTGCTCATGAGGTCCCAGTCTACTCTGTCAAATGCTTTCTCTGAATAAAGACCCACCAATAACAGTGGTATTTTCTTACATTCTGCTCCCTCTGGATTATCAGTGTTCTGTTAATATTGTCAAATGTTTGTCTTACCTCCACAAAAAGTACAGTTTTGTACCTACCATAAATGTAGATGTTCGAAGATCCACATTGCTGCAGTCCTTACATATGGGTAGTCCACTGTCCTCGGTCGGCCCGAATATCAAAGTATTAGGCTGACGTCGGTCAAGGCGCTTAAGACTGACATCAGGACGTCAGGGTACAAATGCGCATGACCGACGTCATATCCTCCGTCTTTTCTTGCCCCAGATGTCAGAAGACCCTAAAAAGAAAGGCCAAAACCAAAAGACAGCAAAAAACAACCAACCACCCCTGCACCAATCATATTTACAATATTTACAATATTCACAACCCAAACCACACAACCGCCTCTAACTACAGAGGGGAAGGAGGGAGGGTAAATTGGACTGCAGCAATGTGGATCTTCGAACATCTACATTTATGGTAGGTACAAAACTGTACTATGTTCTTCATCTCACATTGCTGCAGTCCTTACATATGGGTAGAATCCCAAAGCAGAGGTAAGGGAGGATGGCAAAATTATAAAGCATTAGGAGCTGCCAAAATGCCCTGTAAAATTGCAGTGGCAAAACCAGCCCTAGATTTAGAGTAAAGTGGAAGGTGGTAATGCTTAGAGAAAGTATGCACTGAACTCCAAGTAGCTGCCTCCAAAATATCTTTAGTAGCCACCCCCCTTAAAAAAGCTGTAGAAGTGGCAGTAGCCCTAGTGGAATGAGGCCTAATCCCAGCTGGAATTTCCTTACCATGATGGGAATAACAGAAAGCAATACAAAAACCAATCCACTTAGAAATAGTTTGTTTTGAAACAGGTTTGCCCTGAGAACCCAAAGCAAATGAAACAACAACTGCTGAGACTGCCTGAACCCTTTAGTTCTGTTCAAATAATATCGTAACTGCCTGTGAATATCCAAAGTGTGTAAAATCTTTTCCCCTTTATTTTGGGGGTTTGCATAAAAAGTAGGCAAATGAATAGCTTGGTTTAAAGCCACACTAGAAACCACTTTAGGCATAAAGGAAGGATTAGTACGCAAAGATACCCTATCCTTATGGAAAATTAAGAAAGGCTCAACCGCCATAAGGGCCTGTAATTCAGAAACCCTTCTTGCAGAGGTAATGGCCAACAAAAAAGCAGTCTTCCATGATAAATATTTCAACTCGGCAGTAGCTGCAGGCTCAAAAGGTTGTAGAGTGAGTTTCTCCAACACAAAATTGAGATCCCAAGCAGGAGTAGGAGCTCTCGTGGGGTCTTATATTCTTTGCCCCTCTAAGGAATTGCTTAAACAAAGGATGAGAAAACAATGGTGGGTCACAGTCATAGTGAGCAGAAATTGCTGCAGCATGAACCTTAATAGAGGAGAAGGACAAACCTCTGTCCAGTAACTCAGTAAGGTATTGAAGAGCCACACTTAAATTAGGCTTAGAAACATCAAAGTCCTTTGCTGTACTCCAAAATAAAAATCTCCTCCATTTATCTGCGTACACTTTCCTTGTACTAGGCCTTCTGGCCTCCAAAATAACATTCAAAACTTGTTGTGGAAGCTGAGACCCTCCAGGGTTTAAAACAGAATATGCCAGGCTATTAGATGTAGAGAGTGAAGTTTGACATTGAGTAAATGACTGTTCTCCTGAGACAGCAGGTGAGGAATCGAAGGCAAAGGCCAAGGAGGCTCCGGTACCAGACTTCTCAGTAATGGGTACCAGTGCTGTCGAGGCCAATCTGGAGCTATTAAAATCATGTTTGGCTTGTCCTGTCTGACCTTCAGGAGTACCTTTGGGAGGAGAGGCAGAGGTGGAAAGGCATACACATGAAGATTGCTCCAATTGAATGAAAGAGCATCCACTTTCCAAGCTGTGGGATGAAACCTTTTTGTGCAAAACTTTGGCAGCTGGTAGTTTAGTGGAGAAGCGAACAGATCTATGTCTGGAGTTCCCCATAACACTGTCAATTTCTGAAATACATGAGGATCCAATTTCCACTCGTGGGGATCCATAATTTGTCTGCTCAACACATCTGCTAAGGAGTTCTGTGCTCCTGGCAGAAACCTCGCCTGAAGATTTAGCTGTAAACTGAGAGCAGTCTCCCACAAAATCATTGCTTGTCTGCATAGAGGATAAGAATGTTCCCCTTGCTTGTTGATGTACCACATGACAGTTGTGTTGTCTGTTAGAACCAACACCTGCCCTGGAAGAAGTAAATCCTTGAAAGCTATTAATGCAAACTGGACTGCTAACATCTCCTTCAAGTTGATATGTAGATGTTGAAGTCTGGCAGGCCACGTGTCTTGTACCCATTTTCCATTCAGATGAGCTCCCCAAGCTTTGTCTGAGGCATCTGTCGTTAGAATCTGACTCGCCTCTGGCGGGTCACAGAGAGTCCCATGTTTAGGTGACATTCCTGAGCCCACCACAAAAATTCCTTTTCAATGCAAGGTATTATCTGAATGACACTGTCCATATCTTGGCAGTGCTGTGTCCATACATTTTGAGATACCACTGTAGCTTCCTCATATGCAGTTTGGCATTGGGAAGTACCAGAATACAAGATGCCATGAACCCCAAGGCTTGAAGGACTGTCCTTGCAGTCAGCCTGGACTGACGAGACAATTGATGGAAGTAAAGAGAAAGATTCTTTTGTTTGTCCGGGGTCAAAAGGCCATCTGGGATGCTGTATTCAGTCTCACACCCAGAAAGCACATGTCCTGAGAGGGTACTAGACTGGACTTTATTTCATTCACAGAATACCCCAGGCATCTTAACACTGCTATCACATACTGTAAATGATGAAGAAGTTCGTCCTTTCCTTGAGCCAGAATCAGGCAATCGTCCAAATAAGGATAGATTTGTATTCCTCTTAGCCTGAAGAAAGCTATCACTGGAGCCAGAACCTTCATGAACACTCTGGGTGCAGTAGATAAGCCAAAGGGCAATGCAGAGAACTGATAATGAGAAGTCCCAGCCCGAAAACGCAGATACTTCCTGCAACTGAGCCTGATAGGAACATGAAGGTAAGCCTCCTTGAGATCCAGAGTCACCATCCAGTGATCTTTGCCCAGCAGAGGTAAAAGCTGTTGTAACGTCAACATTTTGAACTTGGGAATGTCCAGATATGTGTTGAGGATAGATAAATCCAAAATTGGCCTCCATGTGTTCCCTTTCTTTGGTACTAGGAACAGGCGAGAATAAAATCCTAGGCCCACTTCTGGCAGAGGGACCGGTTGTATGGCCTCTATTTGAAGTAGCAGAGAAATTTGTTTGTGAGCCTCTAGTCTTTGCTGAGGAGGAACGTCCGGCATGCCTTTGAAAGGAGGCAAGGTATGGAAATAAAACTTGTAACCTTGGTGTATGATATCCAATACCCATCTGTCTTGGGTAATCAAATTCCAATTTTCCTTGAAGAGTGCCAACCTTCCTCCCAAAGGTGCTGCCAGGCAAGAAGGATCTGGCAGCTGAAAAGGTAGGTCATTGGGCCTGTTTACGAAAGGACTGGCCCCTGCCCTCACTCGAAGATTGTGCAGGAGAACTCCCTGTTCTAGGTCTGAAAGAACTCTGAGCTCTGCCCCTACCACATCTAGATCTACCCCTAGACTGAGAATCATAAGAAGGATACGTCCACCCCTTAGCAGGCCAATTCCTACTAAACTTCGGAGGCTGAACTTGCAAAAAATCTTTAACAGCCTGCATAGACTTAGCCTTGTCCTCCATTTTCTTCAAGACTGACTCCACAGGTGACCCAAACAACACATCAGACTGTAAAGGAGCATCCAAAATCCTTGTCTTAACATGGTCAGATAAATTCTGATCCCTCAGCCAGGCGTGCCTGCGAAGAACTGAACCAGTGGCAGCCACCCTAGACGAGGCCTGTACAGCATCAAAACCACATTGCAAAGAATGCTTACCCACCTGTTCAGAAACATGTACCAAATCTTGTAATTCTTTACACTCAGTGCCTTCTGCCAGGGCATCCACCTTAGACTTCAATTGAGAAAGAAGATAGTTTTGATATTTCAACATGTGAAACTGGCAATTCAAAGCCCTCATAGCTAAGGTAGAAGATGTATAGACTTTCTTTCCCCATCTATCCAAAGCTCTGGCCTCTTTATCTGGAGGAACCGGATTTTTTACAACAGAGGCCTTGACACCCTTAGGTCCCTGACTAACAGTTTCTGGGTCCGCCCTAGGACTCTTATAAAGATATTTATGAGCCTCAGGCACCCTGTAATACCTATCCGGTTTAACAGGAGCAGGAGGCAAAGAATCAGGATTAAGTGAAGCCTCTGCAAACACATCTTCCACAACATCCAGAACAGGGGGTATAGCCAAGGGCCTATGCTGGGGTAAAAGCAAAAATTCCCTAAGCCTTTTCCTGGAATCAGAGAAGTCCTGACCTTCCCACTTAAAATGTTCCCTCATGGAATGAAGAGTCTCTGAAAAAGAAAAATCCTCTGGAGGAGAAGCAGAAGGAGTCGAATCATCTGCATCAGAATCAGAATAAGGAGAGTACTCCTGCAAGTCTTCAGCCGAAGACTCTGAAACATCCGAAACCTGCTCAAAACTCCCCAACTCTGGCTCCACCCTAGGCCTCTTATCAGGAGGGGGCAAAGAACCTCTAATCAAAGTAATCAAATCTTCTGCCATTTTAAGCATGTGCTTCTTGGGCACAGACCCTGCTGAACTAGGAGTGACACCAACAGAAGCTAAACCTGGCCTGCCTCTGAGAGAAGCCTTGGAAACAGAAGGAGAGGGCCTAACCACCCTAGGAAGGGAGGGGAGTACAGTAACCTGAGAAGCCCCTACAGCCTGACCTGCCTCCTGATAGGCTACATCCTGCAATATCAAAGTCTCCCCCTGGGACTCCAAAGAAGCCTCCGTCGGAACCACTGGTTCCACTGACGCCTCTAAAGAACCGGCGTCCGGAACGGACGACTCATCTTGCCTGGGTTTAACTGCTTTGTCTTTGCGCTTTTTCGAAGAAGCGGGCGCCGGAGAATCCGACGGCATATTATAATTGCACCGCTTCCCGAAGACCAGCCTAGCACAATCTAACCTTCGCTTAATAGTGCGCTTATTGAACCTAGCACAAAAGCGGCACCCAACAACGTCGTGCTCAGGCCCCAAACAAGGAATACACAAAGAATGATAATCCCTATGCGGTATCTGTTTCCCACAAGAAATACAGTTATTCACTTTTTCTGACATCCGGTAAACCACTGAGGCAAGAAAAAACTAAAATATTCCCCAACGGGGTACTTAGCCAACTTTGATTCGGTCTGAAACTCCGAACTCGAAAAATTTCAGAACGCCGAACGGCACTTGCAACGCTGCTTCTGCATCGGACCATGCGGCAAAAAAGACTGGGGATATGACGTCGGTCATGCGCATTTGTACCCTGACGTCCTGATGTCAGTCTTAAGTGCCTTGACCGACATCAGCCTAATACTTTGATATTCGGGCCGACCGAGGACAGCGGACTACCCATATGTAAGGACTGCAGCAATGTGAGATGAAGAACATCCACACTGACCCATATTAATCTATCTAGCCATTCTAAACATAAACACTTTATAATCATGGTTTAGTATTGAAATAGGCATATATGAAGCTGAATCCGATAGATCTTTGCCCTTTTTAGGTATTACCATTACCATCACCTCCTTCCAGGATGCTGGTACTTCTCCTCTTAAAATACTGTTAAACAAAACCTTCCAGATCTTTATCAGTTTTCCCCTCCTAGCTTCCAAGTTTCCACAAGCATACCATCTACTTCCGGGGACTTTCCTGTAGATTAGTTATGCATAGCCATTTTTATCTCATCTCTTCCTATCCTAACTGTTAGTAATTGAGCCTCATTTACCTCTAACCTTAGCATATTTAATTCTTCCATAAACATTTCCATTTGTACCTTATCTTGATTTCCATAATTCTCTGCTTTATACAAACTTTCATAAAATGTTTCAAATATTTCTAATACTGCTACAGGATCTCTTGATATCTTCCTTATTATAGGCTCCCTAAGCTTGGTGAAAGCCCTTTCCACTTTCTGTTGCCTGGGTCATTATGGTAAAAGTTTTTGTGCTCTAGAATTATTATCAAAAAACAGTTGCTTAACAGCAATCTTTCTAAACTCATGCATATTATCGAGGCAATGCCTTATTTTCTGTTTGTGTTCTACAGTTGCTCCTTTTCTCGTTCTGAGAGATCCTCCCTATTTTGCAATACTTTAGCATTTGTCAGTCCCTCTAAATAATTCTTGTTACTTCTTAGCCATACCTCCCTTTCATTTAATTCCAGCCTAGTTTTAAACTCCACTTTAATTTTATCCCACTCCCTAGCTATATTTTCAGAAGAAATTTCTATCTGTTCTAGTAGCTCCTGAATTAATTCCAAAACCCATTCCTTAAATTCCTCTCTTTTCAGCTGAAAGGTGGGAAAGCACCAGTGTTTAATTTTTATTTCATTACCTTGCATTTTTATTTTAGTTATTATTGGCTCATGATCTGAAATAGTTATTGGGCGCTTTTCAAGACCTTCAAATACTGTAAATGCCCATGTTCCCATGAGATATAAATTATATCTAGCCTAGCCTAGATTTTGTATCTTGGAGAATAATATGTAAATTCACTCCGAACTCCTATTACTGAATTCACATCTTCCATGCCAAGCATTTTCATAAAATTCTTCAAAAATCTACACTCCTTTGTTATATTTCCCTTCTAGGCCCCCCAGACACATCTTCACTGTTGCAAACCAAATTCCAGTCTCTACCTATAAGTAATACTCCTTGCTGAAAGCTGATTATTTTTCCCAGAATTTTCTTAAGCTCTATTGCAGCAGTTTTAGGTGGAATGTATATGTATGCCAGTGTAATCCTCCTCCCTTTCCAGTAGCCCCTTAATACTATATATCTTCCATTAATATCTTTTTTCATCTTTTATTACTATTTGAGCTCCTCTTGCAATTAATATAAGTACTCCTATTTTCCATTGCCCAGATATTCCACTGAATAACCATCCTGAAAACCTTTCTTTATAAAATTCATATGTTCAGTCCTTTTCAGGTGTGTCTCCCGTAGCATAGCTATTTGCATGCTACATTTTTTTAAAATAGTTCACTACCCTTACTTTTTTATATTTATCTGTAAGACCATTCAGACTGAAAGACACTACAGAAAGCATATTTTATATATAGTTATTATTACCACTTTTTATGTATAAAAGGTGTTAAATGTATAGTTCCAACTTTTATGTTACATGCAAACACTGTTTGGCAGATTGGTCTTTTATACAGTTGTTTCTCGTCATATCCATTTCAGGCTACGCCACATCCTGCATAAATTTTTGTTTTTTTTTAAAGCCCTCAAACAGAACAAACAACCCCCCCCCCAAAAAAAAACTAAAAATAATAACAAACAAAACTATATACATCTTCAAATACTGAAGTTTTTGCTTCCTAATAAGAACAAAAGTTCTAAGTTATTAGCCACACAGACAGGCTAAAGTTATCTAATAAGAAAGGCTAGTCATGCTGAGAAGCATGGTACAGCCCATGCTATTAGTAAGTGCTGTTTAATTTTGTCTATCCATATAGCTCTCCCAGCTGAGAAAACACCTGAATGCTTTCAGTAAACACTTTCTCCAAGCCATTTCACGTTATCAAATTGTCTTCTAGTGACATGCAGACTGGACACAAAACTGCTAAGGGTACCTTGTTTACTAGAAAAAAAGCTTTATAGTAGTCAATATTCTTTTTCATTTGCATGCTTTCCAATAAACTTGTTACTTGATAACATCTAGGGCCTTAACCCAGTGATTTCCCTATGTAAGCATGGAAAAAGCCCACTGATTTTTCTTTTGTCATACTCTCTTAACCAGATCATTCCTCTCCCCACCTTTTTACACTGCAATGCCTACATTTCTTAAAACTGAACAAAGAAAAGGAGAGAACAAGAGAGAAAAAGAAAAAAAAACAAAAGCACCTGCTTATATTAGTATACCCATTGCATTAAAAAATGAGAAAACTTTATTTCAATTCTAATTTATTTGTTTTGTCTTATCTTTAACTTCCTCCCAGCTAGGAAAATCCCTGATTGCTTCCAGCGAACATTATGTGTTAGCTAATTTCTCTTTTTTCTTTTTTTTTCTCTCAGCCAATCCACTTCCACCAGACTGTCTCCAGTCTCTCTTTATCAGATTGTCTCCATGGAGACATGAGAACCAGACATCCAGTTTCTCTTTATCAGATTGTTTCCATGGAAACATGAAGAACAGCTGCAGAATTGCTACTAAATATATGTGCATTTGCTAGAAAAAAAGCCTCATAATATTCAACATTCTTTTTCATTTACTTGCTCTGTCTTAAAACAAATCAATCTAAGGTCCCTAATACAGTCATTTCCCCATGCAAGAATGAAAAAAACACATTAATTTTAACTTTGTCATGCTTTTTAACTAGGCTTTTTTATGTTGCACTGCCTATACTTCTCCAAACTTTACAAGAATAAAGAGAGAATAGGGGAGAAAAGGTAAAAAAAAAAGAACCTGTTTACAATCCCCGTTACACTTAAAAATAGCATGCAAAGAGAACCACACATGACAAATGCAGTACTATTAAGAAAAGTAAATGTTTTCTTTACTTACAGTTATCTTTCTCCCATCTCGTCTCCCAAAAAAAAATGTTCTGAACATTAATGACATGAAGTAGGGCATATACTTTATAGAGTCCCCCACAAATCCAAGAAATTTTGAAAAAGTCCAATATGTCCAGATTTTTTTGTTCTGTCATATTTCACAAATATAATTATTGCACTGTAATCCCACACTGAGTTATGGGTTGTAGTACTGTTCTACTCCATTGCCCAAATCCTGTCTCTGCTTCATTTCCAATGTACTCTCAATTCTTCTAGTCAACTCTCATGCTCCCGTCCTTCTCTCCAACATTTTCCATTGTAATACTGGAAAAGATTTCACAGGTACAATCTCTCTGTGTTCTTTCTTACCAGAAGAACAAGAAGCAGAATCTCCTTCTGTTTGACAGTTCACTTTTTGTTGCACAAACTTTTATATTTCCTCCTTAGCATGCAATTCATCAACAAATTACTTTGTCCCTCCAGCGAAGAATATTTTAAAGACAGCTGGATACAGCAGTTTGAATCTCACAGTCTCGTCTCAACATTCCCTGAATAGTGGAATGAATTTACTCCTCTTCTGCCTGGTGTACAATGAGTAACCATTCTCCACAAACACTCTGCTATCTCCCAATTTTAGTATTTATTTCTTCTGCCACAGTTTTGACAGAATTGACTCCTTCTGCTGGTAGGATTGAATCTTTACTATTAAACGTCTAGGTTGCTTTCTTACAGCTAGGTTTGGAGCATACACACAATGTGCCCTTTCAAATAACAACTTCTGCTGAGGAATACCAGTCCAGTTACTTATTTGTGCTTTCATAAAATTAGTCTGTTCCTTCCAGCTTCTCTGGTACAGCTGAAAATCTCAGGTTTTCCCTATGTGCTCGGTCATCTAATTCTACTATTTTTTTAAACATCTCTTCCTGAGCAGTCTCATATTCAGCCAACCTTTTCTTCATTTCGACCTCTGATTTCTGCAGCTTTATCATATCTGAATATCTGTTTAAAGCTTTTTACATTTTTTCCAGCCTTTTGTTGTCTGTGTTGATATACTACATCAGTGTTTTCTTTAGTTTAACCAGATCTGTATGCAGCTGTCTTATGTCCTCCTGTAGGTTACTGAAAGTCATGTCTGAAGATTGTACCGCTTTTTGCAAAACAGCTGCAGAACTTTCCCCAGTCAGTGTTCCTTCCTCAGTTTTTGTAGCCAATTTTTTCAAGGTCTTCTGTATTTCTTTATTCCTGGCATCTAGGCAGTGCGCTTACTAACCACTTACTGAAATGTACCCATAAGCACAAGTCTACTGGCCTTCTCTGCTGAGTTTCTGTTTTCATGCTGGAAGAGCTAGAAACAAGCTGTCACTCAGTGTGCAGCCATCTTGGTAGTCCATAATAGAACCCCTTTTAACCTATACCTCTAAATATTTAATTTTATCATGTCCCTTTAAATATGGGTATTGTTGAACCAATTCATATTTGGGTACATAGTTTACAGCTACAGCCTTTGATTTGTCTTCATTAATTTTATATCCAGAGAAAAACAAAATTGTCTCAGAATGTAACACTATGATGTCCTTCTCTGGTTCTATCAGATACAAAATAAAATCATTTGCAAATAAAGCCAACTATTCTTAAATACCATACCAATTATATCCTTGAAATTCTGAATCCCTTACTTTCTTTGACAATGGTTCTAAATATAATAAGAATAAAGTGGAAGAGGACACCCCTGTCTGGTTCCTCTGTTCAGATAAAACTTGTCAGAGAGGAATCCTCCCATTTTGATTTTTGCCTCTGATCCCTCATATATTCTCCTAATTAACCTTATTATTGTATCAGGAAATGCAAATGCTTCAGTCGCTCTACTCAAAATCCCAACTTAATCTGTTGAATGCTTTCTCTACATCAAGTCCTACCAAGAACAGTGGTATTATCTTACCCTATGCTTCACTCTGGATCACCATTGTTCTATTAATGTTGTCAAATGATGGACTCCCTCCACAAAACCATGTTGATCTATATCTACCAATTTTGGCAAAACCCTTGCCATTCTTTTAGCCATTATAGATAAGCACTTTACAACCATGGATTAGAATTGAAATGAATCTAAATGAAGCTGGATCTAATAGGTCTTTACCGTCTTTATCATTTTTCCCTCACAGCTTCCAAACTTCCACAGAGTACCATCTACTCCTGTAGATTTCCTGCAGATTGCTTAGACATTACCATTTTCCCTCTTTTCCTCATATCTTAACTATTAATTGTTGAGCCTCATTTACCTCTAAGTTTAGCATATTTAAGTATTTGATAAATATTTCCCCATTTAGATTCATAGATTGTTACCAGGCTAATGACCCAGGGGGGCCCTCCAAGCCCAGACAAGCCTTCCTGAAAGAACAATGCTGTCCTGCATCCAAACAGGATACTGAGGGCTAGGCAGTTACAAGCTACCTCTGTCCATAAGGGACATGTGTGCCAGACCTGTTGTAAATTTCCTTTCCCCATCCACTGGTCTAGGTTGTACTTAAAGTGGGTAACAGACAAACTCAACTTCATATGGATGCATAAGGCAGGTTTATTTTTTGTAAGGAACCTGTGAGGTCACTCCAGTTGCTGCATATGCCTAGTCAGATATATACCGAAGGTAGAACTGTATTCTGTGACTGGTCTGATAAGGGGAGAGTACAGTGTGATAATGATCTCTTTGGACCTACAAGCCATGCCCTTACTTATAAAAAGTTGTGCAACATGAAAGGATTTCCTCACCACTTTGGCCACGTAGTGATCGAGGGTAATGCTACTGTCTATGTGCATACCCAGATCCATAACCATTTGGTTGACTCTTAGGGGTATATTATCAACATGGTAATTAGTCTGGATGGTTGACTTCCCAAAGGGTACAATTATGCACTTCTTAGCACTGAGTTTAAGACCATGGCTTTGGCACCATTTGTTAGTCAGAGAAAAGCCTTCTTGAAAAATACTAGTGGCTAGCTGTAATAGCTGACCATAATCCTCGGTGTTTTACCAAAAAATACAAATTTTACGAGAGATGGGGAAAAAGTATGAGGCAAAATCAAGGACATTCTACAAAATCAAGGGCAGCTGAGAGATATGGCAAGCAAAACTGACATGCTTCTCTATAGTACTAATGGCATTAAAAGCTGTTACACCCTTTGTTCTGCCACACTTGTCTCTAAGTGTGACAGTATGAAATACTAACAGCTTTTAAAAGCTGTTTTACCTTTTGTTATGATTCTTTGCCAACAGATGCTGTCCACGTTTTGTCTCTACAGCAATGCCTAATCTTAACAGCACTTGGATGTCTGTAACAAGGTTTTGTTAAGCATCCCGAAGTGCTGTTAAGACTGGGTCTTGTCTTGTGCAAGGGAAGCACTTAACAAGTTTTTCTTTTCTGGGCTTCAGAGCATAATCCCGATGCTCCATGCAGTACATTATTAATACATACATACATTTTTAATTTACTCTACCCTCACACAGTTTAATAGAGGCAGAACAGTTTGACTTACAGCTAAGCTATCTCTTTCCAACAATGCCTTCCATGCACCTGATAACATTATGTTGATCAGCCTTTCCCTTGAGGGTCTTGTTTCATTCACTTAACCTGACAATACTAAGAATTACTGCTTACTTTACTCTTGTTATTCAGTGTCAGCATCTTTTCCAGTGCCTTTCACAGGTGCATGCCCTTGCCTTATTTTACACATTCAACCATTTTTGCTACAAAAGTGTTTAAATTACATTCCTTTTGGTGAGACAGAGACTTTGCTTGCTGAAGGGATTGCTTCCCGCATTCACACTCCTCTATTTACTAGCAGGGTCATGTTTCCTGAAATATCACATTTAACAAAGGGGTCTATATCACCACATCGAATGGTGATAAGTTTGAATGTCCTTTGTTCGAACTGAAAATTCCAAAAGCCCTAAACTGTTAAGTTACGGAATATCGATTTTTTTTCCCAAGGGAAAAAAATGGTGGGCCGTCTTTGGGGCTTTGCTATTTCCTCCACTGTAGTGTGATCTCGGAGTTGGTATATTTAAGTAGGGGGTGTGGGGGCACAGCCACCCACATTGGGGGAGTGTGGGGGACAAAGACCCCCACTTCAGTTTGTTTTAAAGTTGTGATTTTTTTTGAAGGGTCAACGATTTTTTTTTTCCTTGGGGAAAAAACATTGTTGTTCTGTGAGTTCGCTGTTTAGGGTTTTCGGACTTTTAGGTTCAAACAAAGGGCGTTCAAACTTATCACCATTCGATGTGGTGATATAGACCCTTAACAAAGACTTAATAGTAAATATAAATATCCTAAGAATTTCTAAGAGACACCACATGTTTCTGAAGTGGAAGGGGAAAGAAGAAAGGGCTGCCAACACCTTGATATGTGGGCATCTCATGAGCCAAGGGTCCTAAAATTCAATGTTCAGTAAAATTTTAAAAAGTCAAGAATGCAAATTCATAAAAAACACTTTGTCAGAATTTCTACAGAGCCAACATGGTGTTTCCAGAAAAACAAATAGCAAATAAATGCCACTGAAGGGGAGAAACACCCCTTTTGTTCACATGCAGTAGTAAGGGATTAGTTTTGTTGGAAAGAAAAGATACCGGATTATGGTGTAAAATTCCCTGCAAGAAAAAAAATTACAATGCAGGAGAAACATTGATAAAGAAACAGTTAAAGATCTAAGTGAATAAAAAAGTCCCATTATGCAATTACGCATATCAAGGAATGCACCCTTTTCTGTTCTAAAATTACATCTACTGCAACACCAACAAGCAGCTGAAGGTGTTTTTACTCATTTCCTTACTACTGTCTTCTTCCCTTTCACGCACTGCTTGTGAAATGTGTTTTTTCCATCTTACTTGCATGAGGTTAAGAACGTGCCTTCAGAGCTCAAGTTACGAAACTGAGAAGCACATGCCGTAGATACTGATGTGCTACCCTTTTCCTCCCTGGCCTCCTCAGGACAAGCTACATGTATACAGTGTTTAATGGTAGTGATAAAAAGAAAACAAATGACTCATCCAATAAACCCCTATGACTTTAGCACTGCAAAAAGAAAGGGAAGATAGAAGCCTGGCAAAGGCTTCTGAAAGAGTACTTAAAAATATAAATATAAATTGTGTAGTACTACACAGTAAGTACGTGTGCTTAAACTGTAAACTTTTCAAAGTTTAAGTTATGGGCTTAAAAATAACGACTATATAGCTTTAACAATAATTAAAGCCCTAGGATTAGTTCTAATTCTATGAAGACTATGCTTCAAAAAAATTATTGAAACTAATTACAGTGGAAGTGCACAAACTGCCAGTGTGCATGGCAAGCCGTGAAGGTGTTTTTCATTATTTAACAAAACTTTTTTCCTTAAGGTAATTAAGATATGTTTCTCTATTACTTTTATGAATTACAGAAAATAAGGCTAAATTACACTCCCTGATCTCAACACCCTTGAACTTTCTTCCTCATCAAACACGCACACACACACGCATGCACACACACACAAATTTGATCAAATTTACTATAGTGCCAAGAGAGTCCTGGAGAATCACATGGAAGAGAAGTTCAAGACCCGCTACTGCAGTTCCCTACACATAAAAATAGACTATGATTCAATCATGAAAGCAACGGTTACTGAAACTCACTGTTATACTTCACAAACATTTTTATAGGTGAGCTTCTCTCTCCCAATGCTCCTTCAGGGCTCTGCCTCTCACATTCCTGTTGTTACACATGCTAACTCCCAGAACACTGTAACTCAAAGAAAAGAGAATACTAAAGATACAGCAGTCCCAGATTTTGCATGTCTCCCCGTCATCTGTACTTTTAATTCCACATTTCTGAGGATCATTAATTACAGTCCTTGCACTTTCAATAAGCACCCTTATAATTTTGTCGAATGGCAAGATAAATGGGGCCTTTTCTCCTGTTCCTGAATGACATTCTACATAACCTGTTAAGCCACAATGATAATAGTAACTGATACTGTACTGCTACATCCATATTTAATTCCAGCACACTTGTTTTATTTGTCCACTGCTAAACTTTACATTGAGTGTATAGACAAGACACAGGAAAATGTACCAGCCCTATGACACAGAGGGGTAAAGGCCATACTGACCCCCAGGCAACCTTGGTTTGATTAGTGGCACAGGTGCTGGGAAAGCTGCAGGGGAAGGCAGGAGTAAGTACACATCCTTGGGGAAATAGAAGCAGCCTAGGTGCTTTAACAGCCTGGCAAGCTGTGCTCTGCAAAAGCAGTGTTTCACTTGGTTCGGAGGTTGCACAAGTGGAAAAGCACATGTACCTCCCAAAGAAAGCAACTGCGGAGTTCTCAAGACTGCCATGAGGTACAAGGGGGTTACTACTCAGCAGCGGTGTGACACTGCACCAGTGTTCAAGCTCCTCACGGACCACAGATGTAGGTCAGGTTGAACCCAGAGAAAGCTAAGGTGGGCCCAGTAAAGATGGTGAATGAGAAGAGTAGCTCGTGGCAGCTGATTATCAGCTGCAGGGAGGGATAATAGAAACGATACAAGAAAACGTATGTCAGCATCAACATACATCACTGCCTTTCTGACTTGTTTGTTAACTATTTTATAGATGGAATGTACATGCTGCAGAGATAATATGGGTACTGTAGACAAAGACATGCCAAACTTCTGGCACTAATGGCATATTCTCCAGTTTCACCACTTTGTTTCTCTTTACAGGTCATACCAGCTAAGCGTGGACATCATAATTATTTATATATTTTTATGAAGTTAACTAAACAGTTCCTTATGTTTTCTACCCTTTCCCTATGTGAGTGCTGCATACGGAATATATAACAAGGGTAACAAAATACAGAAATGCACTGATGTAATGTTTCTGAGCAACAACGTTCTACTTCTTCATAAAAATAATTTGAGAAACATGTGTCAGTAGGAAAATATATCACTGCATTACAACAGTAACTGACAGACCAACATAGGAGTACAGCATGAAAATCCTGTGTGTGATTCGGATCTATATGAACATAACATGTCTGTTTGTATTTTGGTCCACAGGCTGCTGAATGGATCAGTCTACTGCCATGGAATACTGGTATACAAATGTGGAAGCTCTCCCCTCACATCCCCAGTCTTTGCATATGCTACCTCCAAGGTAACACCAGCTTGTAGAAAAGTGGCATGCAATCATCTTTTTCTCTGAGGCGCTGTGACCCTTGATGTGCTACTTACAGACTGACAGTGTGCAGGCAGCACCCTCACATCACGTGATGCACAGTTATAAACAGAATGAACCTTTTACTATAATGCTGTGGCAAAGCAGTCAGCAGGATACTGCATATGAGCAAACTCTGCTGTTACTACAAACAGACCATGTGATTCTAAAATAAGGTTATCCTCTACTGTTTTGGAATCTTGGCTGATGGCATGTTGTATGATTTACATTAATGGAAAAGTATATGACTGCAATAATTCACAGCCTCTCGAAAAATACAGTTAGGTTGCATATTACGTAGTGGGTGCTTGCATGATTAGTGTCCACTCGCCAGGGGAGGTGAGAGGAGGGGGATTCACTGTAGCATATCACAGCAGCACAGAGAGTGCTGATGTGCATTATACTTTGTATGGAAATAACCACATAATGACATTCAAATTAAGGTGGGTATCCAAATGAAGCATTAATGATGTGCAAATGTATAAAAGCAAAGCAGTGGTGTGATTCATAGTTGTAGCTGAAAAGGCCATAACACACAAGAAATACCAGTGCCGTAGATGGCATTACCATTCAGAATTGCAGCAAAACTTGCACAGGATCATCTGCTCAAACTTATTACTGCCATCTTGTGTCCAGTAGTGTGATGTAGTAGATGGCAGCAAATATAAACAGTTTAAGTAGAAGATAACCTACTGCAACTTGACTGACCAGGAGAATGTTGACCTATTCTGTATTGGTCAGGATAAAGTAAAAGATAAACATGTACTGTCCACATATGGAATTCATGGGAATGTGTGGCATTCCATTCTCTTTAGGGACAAAAGTACATGTAGTACTTATTATCCTAGCTGGCAGCTTTCACCAAACAACAAAGGACACATTAGATTTGTCACAGACATCAGTCACAAAAATGCTCAAGAAATTCATAGCTTCTATGAGATGTCACATCTCCCTGAGATAATAGGTACCACAGACTGCATACATCTGTCAAAAATGGCCTCACCTGGTCCACACTCACAGAGGTAACTCAAAAGCAAAGGCTAGCATTCCATGAACTGTCAGGTAGTGTGTAATACACTGGAGTTCATGATCAATGCATGTTCACAGCATCCAGGCAGTTTCCATCACTTACAGCACACAGGTTGCACATATTTCCACTTCTAGCATGGTGTTTTGTTTTTTTTCCCCACAGGACTATCTAGTAGGAAAGTACAGGCACTGTAGGCAGAATACAGTGTACATATATGCACTAAACAATTTGAAATTTCAGCATCATAACATACATTTATAGATTCTCATAAAAGTTATGAGCTATGACCTATGCAGCACCTGTGAAACCAATGTGATATAATCCAAACAGCATCCAGTGAGAAGTTACTTGTTGAAAATACATACAACCTGGCTATATCAGCTGGAGATATTATTCCGTGATATCTGCAAGTTCATTGTAATTGTGTATGTGTATTGGTATATGTTCTGAACTCTTTATTACACAAGAATGCTATTTCATTAAACTACACTATGAACGTCTGACAGTCTACCCCAGTGGCAGCTTTTGATGTGCTACCTTAGTTAAGGGATCAATGTACATACCCAGAGCATCAGCTGGTGTAAGCTGTACAGCCTGACAGCTTCTACAGATTGTCAAATTTTGTACTCAGTATTATAATGAATTTATGCTACACAAATGTACTCATGTGCATGCGCATGTCCAGCTGGGCATGTCTTCTGTAATAAACCTTAGTAGCAAATAAAGCAGCAATCCACTCCCTCTAGCTCTTCAGAGTATAAATGCCACATAACGTGGGCATAACAAACCGGTGAGAAATCTATTTCATACATGCAACAATTGCTCATGGCAACAGGCTGAAAATTCAGAAACAGAGAAAATTAAAATAGCAGAGCAGGTGATGTGAAAACTTAATGCTGGCACCAAAAAATTGAAAGTGTATGAGAACTGCAGAACTACATAGAAATGATTTACTGTAACAAAATAGATACTTAGTAATTATACTGGAACATGAGTTACATGGAAGGATTTCTAATGCACAATTTATAGGCAGCACCAGTTCTTTCTGCCAAAGGAACTAATTACTGGGCATATACATTGAGCAAGTTGTGTTATGTTATATAATCCAATGAATAAAAAATATCCTATTTTTCCATAACAAGAAAAGATCTGCAGATTATGTAAATCATGTATAAATCAATATTTAAAGTAACTAGCAGTGAACTTTCTCACAGCAAAGTTAATTACTGGTTTCAGAAGGATGATTTCTTCTACACCAGAGTTCACAGTATAAAAACAATTTAATCAGTGTGATCTGTATACATAAACAAATCAAAGCAATACAACCTTTTTACCTATCAACAGGCTTTTTTCCTGATCATATAAGGTATGACTTATATAGCATGATCCATGTACAAAGCAGTGCACACTAACATTTAGCAAAATGACAGCGTATCTATTGACTGCGCAACAAAACATTTTAAACATTTATTTTTTTATATAAAAGCACTTGATCTAAAGGAAATGCAAACAATCTTTTTGTGTAACAGAAAAAGATGCTGTTGATTACATATGCCTGCCTGACATAAAGAAACGCAGTTCATCATAGCCCATCTTACTGACCATGCCTTAGCAAAGATGCAGTGTTAGTACACTTTAAGTACACTTACTCATTAAAGGATCGAATAATTGTTCTGATGCAATACATAAAATAAATTTCATTACTAAGATATTCAAATGTTACTGCAGGTGAGCAAGCTTTAATGTGGGGAATATGGCATGACCTCTACAACACCAGATTATATATATAGTGTGTGTGTGTGTGTGTGTGTGTGTGTGTGTGTGTGTGTGTGTGTGTGTGTGTGTGTGTATAAATATATGCAAGACGTCTGAGACTGTACTGCAACAGAAAAGAGGGAATATTTATAATCCAGTCCATTTGGCTTTGTAGTCTTGGAGTTGTTACATACAAGTACAATGTAGTGTGAGAAGGAGAACCCTCCATGGGTGAGTATAGTGGGGCTTCCCCCCTGTGAAAACACTTCATACCTATAATAAACAGTGCACGCACTCTTCCACACTGTGACTTTGCTTGATCGTAGTTGACAAAGTCTGCAGCTGTAAAATGCACGTCACAGTATTCAGGCAGACCTTGATATGTAGCATGACTTACTTTTGCAAACAAAGCAATTATCTACTGAAGGCATAACCAGACAAAAGTTACTGAGAGCGTCATGTATCATAAAAATTGTTTATCTAAGGGCAACAGCAGCAAACCTATATGACAAAAAAATCTACTTACACTATAAAAACAGTCTATACAGTTCAATATGTGGCACAAAATGGCAAACATATACCATCACCTTTAGTAACAGAAATGATCACGTAGAGTGAATGATGGCCCAAAAAATAATAAACAGATTGAGTTTCTGCCTAAGAGCAAACACAGGGTGTCTAATGGCCTAAAGACACTTTGCTGAGTAGCTATTATGATACAAGAAGTGTGCAGAGTAGCCAGTTAAATGAAACAAAGAGATGGAGCCCTAGCTATTCCCCAAATGCCTCAGTGCAATTAGCAGTCCAAGCAGAGACACTGTGTTGTTTATTTAAAACGAGATTAAAATTAATCTCAAGAAAAGTACCCAAATCCTTAACAGATCACAGCCTCACTCCTGAAATCACAAATTTTTTTTTTTTTTTGTAAAGAGGCAAACGTGTATTCTCCTAATCTCTAAATATATCACTCCAAGATTACACCAACAGATAAGCAGATAAGGAGGCAAAGGTGCAAAAGAAAAGTAATCATTTTCTCTCTCTCTCTTCTCTGACTCCACAATACAGCAAATAGGACACTTCCATTAGTCCTGATTTAGTGAACTGTCAACCACAGGAAAGTTAAAGCTTTCCTGTTTTATCATTTCTAGTCTCCCTCTTGCAAGTTGCAACCACAAGCAGGTTTCCTAAACCAGAATTGGAGAAGTCACCTTGAAAATTATGACACTGAGCAGCTGAAGCCAGCTCAACTATCAGGAGAGGGATGGAGGTGTTGACAGATTCGTACTGCAATACTTCCACCTAAGAAAAGACCATGTGGTACAGGTCTTACAACCTGGGCTGCATGGAGTGCAAGCCTAGCACACAGCACGTCTGGACACCCTGGTTGTGCAAAATATGGCAACTGTATTTGGTCAAGAATTGCAGACATTGTACTGTGCTTTCTGGCTTAGCTTTTATCTCCTTCCACTGGAAACGTATGCTACCAAGTTTCAAGTGGAACAAATGGACCAACAGAAGACAGGGACTTTACGGTTTTAGTGGAGAAGACAGGGTTCAAAAAGTGTCAAAAGGCAAGCATAGCAAGAATAAATAGTGAGTACTACTATAAAAAATATTACAGAACACTGACTAACACACATCAAGAATACAGGACACTTAATGTCATAACAACATATCATGCAACGTGAATTCTGCATGCAGAATAAGAGAAGCAATGAGAGAACTGAGTTTTTATGTTGATGTAGAAAGTTTGTCAAGATACTAGTGAAACAAGCAGCTGTAAAATGGAAACAAACTTTTATTACTGATTAATGCAGTAGACATTAAAGTATTTTGTATGAAGTTTATTAAAATCAAATAAACCAAAATCAAAACCACTGTGCTGACTGCAAAATCATTTGAATCAAAGCCAACACTAATTCCAGAATGATTTAGACTACAGAAGAAAAGTCCACCACAGTGGACCAGAGCCCCATCTAGTATTGTTTCCTGCCTTCCATTCATTGCTTGTTATGACAGACCCTGGCCCCCACATCCCACAATTGGAAGAAGCTGGTACTGAAAATGAATGGCCAGCATCAGCATCATGGTGTAGAGGGATAAAGATGATCGATATGTGGCTCAGGAGCTGGAAAAGCCAATCAGGGAGGGTAGAAGAGACAAAATGATGCTAGCTTGCCCATCATGGGAGGGGCAGGTAGTCCACTTTTCTCTAATGTTGATTCCTATGGTGAAGTAAGAGTATGGTGTGTTGCATAGAGGGCAAAAATGCACCCTTGGTTCTACCAAACTTCCACATGTAGTAGCCTTTGAAGGCAGCACTGGTAGGAAAACAAATATGAGTTAGAGAAAGAAAATGCAGCAACCCTTTTACAAGACAGCATATATGTCAGGTGCCAAGCAGTGGGGACTTAGGCTATCAGGCAGACAATTCTATGGCTATTTGGATGAGGGCTATCCACGATTAGCTTATTGCTCTAAGCTTAATGAATGTGATGCATTGTCAGAGGGATGAAGGTTGGCAGATAGAGGGAACAAAAAGAATGTTTGAGAAAAGGAAAAACAAGATGAATAAAGCTTAAAAAAGAGAGTATCTCAGTACTTAGAAAGACTATGCAGCTAATAAAAAAACTGCCAAACTGCAGGTGGACTGCCTGAGGCATTATCAGACAGACTGCATGTCGCATGTGTTGTGAATATCCAGCTCCTCTAGCAGCCCATACCACTACACTGCACAACACATGAACCACAAAGCTGCTGACCTAAGACAAAATAGTTGTCTGGTTCTTGACTTCTTTACTGGACCATCTGGCAACTCTTCTGCCATAAAAATATAGCTCATCTGGTATATTTCTCTGAAAATGCAATATGTGGATTAAGTAAATAAGCACCTGCAAGGAAAAAGTAGTAGAAAAAAATAACCACTTTCCACATCTATCCACAAAGATCGACTTGTTAACAGTGGGCTACATTACATGGCTCTGAGTGGCATAAGCCCTATGGAAGGCAGCCACACAGTAACATCTGGTATGGAAGTTTGTGCCATACACTATCTAAGAAGATGAAGCATTTTGTACACCTTTGGAATACAAGCTACTGGTTCAGGTTCCACCAAGAAATTCTCAGGTTCCACCAAGCAATTCTGATGCTATGTTGGAGAATGTCCACCAATGGAGAGACCACACAGGAGAATTGTGGCTAAAACTGCACACTTTTTTGTGGGTTACACTCAGGGGAAGTGAGGGGTTCAGAGGCCACTCCACTGCATAACATGAAGAAACTCCCCAATTTTTGGATTAGCTTTGAGAAGAAACAGTGGAGCTGGCTCCCTTCTCATCCAGGCCCTCTCCTGGAGGCTATAATGCAGGTTCAAAGAGTTTAGTCTTATACACTTTCCTTGCCTTTTAGCAGGATGCTGAAACTCCAACAATACAAGAAATTTCTGAGGCTTGCATAGTGACAGGTAAACTAAGCACAGAAAAATGAGGTGTGGCAACACAGCAGCCACCTGAACTTGCCAAGTGGGTACCAAGAAAAGCACAAGATCTGTTTTCTACAAAGGAGAGGCCAACACAGTGCCCCTTACTGGCTTAAAGACACAAGTAAGTATAACCAGCTAAGTAGGCCTGACTGGCAAAGGAAGCCCAGATGGCTGAGGGAGCCAACACTGAAAAGAAGCACTGATACTACTAAAACCAGAGACAGGAGAAAGGAGGTACTAAAGGTACCAATTCTGGGAAAACATGTTGTGGAAAACATGACACCTAGAATGATAAAGTCAAGTACACTCATGGTGGGAATTCCATTTTCAAATGCCTTGGGTCTGGGAAGGCCTGAGTACAGCAGGCTACTGCCAGCAAGGCTGACAATGAAAAAATAGGATTCAGCTAGGGTGCCTGATGAGTCTGGACAGTGGATGCCCAGAAGTCCAGTGATAGAAGAACCAGTGCCAGATGTGATAAAACAATGACTGGTCCATTGGCAGCAAACTGGTACTAGAATTGTTAATGGCATAACCAGCACTGAGAGAAAACTGAAAAAGAAGCATCAATTGCAAACAAAAAGGAAAGCCCATGCACCCCAAACTACTGGAGAAAAGATTAGTACTTTTAGAGCAGCAAGAATCATATCCGTAAAATGTGTTGGACACTTTGTCATAATCAATAGCTGAAAATGGAGAAGAGCAAATTATTACGTACTCAGTTTACAATTGTGTTTCATGTATTATTTTACGTTTCTATTTTTATGACACTGGTTCATGTACTAGTGCAACTCTGGAGCATTTTTTCTGGGCCTCTACTGAGAAGGGGTTACATGCCCAGCTGGACTTTCCCCAATAAACAAATGCAAATAAGATAAAATAAGTAACAGTGCCTGATGGGATTCAAAGTCACAGACCAGTTGAAAATACAGGAGCAAATGATTCCACATATAACATTAGGGGAATTTAAATGAATCCCCTAATACACTGTCCATTTCCTTTAATAAAGGACAAGAGCTCCCTGGTGAAGGGATAAGGTCCAGATTCAAACATAAGGAAGCAGCTACCAGTTTACTAGCTGCTTCCTTCATAGGGTATTACAATTTTGTAAACACAAACAAGGTCTTTAAAGTTTTCTTATTTTTTTTTTAAATCTTTTGCCTCCATTGTCTGTTTATCGTCAGCCCTCTTCCAGTCAAAGAGCCCATTTTTCCCCATAACCAGGGGAAAGGCTCAAGTTGGAGTGACCATCATTCAGATAGCAATCAGGGTAGTTCAAGAAATCTTTACTTTTAAGCTGCAGTCTCTGCATGCACCTCCCAAAGAGCCAGGGAAAGAACATGTAATGGGCTGACAGCAAAGGCCAACCCCCTCACTGCAGCAAATGGCATTCCCTCCAAGCAGCCCTGCTCCTCACTCATGAGGCACATGTGGTGCCCCCCCACACACTATTCACCTGTGGAAATCACACCACCCAGTGTGCCACTGAGTGCCATTAAAAACCCCACCACCCCGGAAGAGGCAAGTAGGCTATACTGCTTCATTTCTCCCTCTCTCTGACTGGCTGTTCGATTACTGAGGCCACTTATCAAAGCCTAGACACTTAGTTCACTGTCACAGCTCCATTCTTCTGTATCACTGAACCAGGCTAACATTTTTTAATTTCTTTTTAATAGACTTGAAAGAATCAGAAGGCTTTGGACAGTAATGTTCTTTTAAAGTGCACAAAATCTTCATGAAAGAAGAAAGGTCTCTTAAGGCCTTCCTGCAGCTTTACCTTGAGGTGGTGTTGAAGAATAAAGACTTATTTCAATTACTAATGTCATGTGATGTTCCCAAATGATAAAGGCATTTATTATGTCCTTCAGCAGGCCTGAAGGCTTACCAATTAGCGCATTTTAACAATAAGGGATTTGATGCTGTAAACTGATAAAAATCACCTGACCTACACCCAAATCTCACTGAAAAAAAATAAAAGTAAAGAAAACATTATCTGGAGGAAAAATAAATTTAAAGTAGCTAGCTATGAAAAGTAGGAGGAAGGAAAAGAGAATAAACATGCCTACTGTAAGTTTTATGGAAATTTTCACCATGCACATGTATACTGCAAACTTGGAAAAGTTACCCTAGACCATTTCTAATGACAAAAACTTAAGTGCAGCAAAGAAGAAGAAGAAAAAGACATTGATGTTTACTGTTGCATAACTCCTAAAGGTTGTGGAAGATGAACGTCTCTTCATCACTCTAAGGTGCAGGAAGTAATAGATGCAGACTGTGACAATGACTCAGATACAACTGAATATGGTAAACCTTTCAAAATGTATTATTTAGTGTTTGCAATTACATAACATAACTTGAAGATGGATGCAAAATCTGTGCATCATCTCAGAGGTGTCAAGGGTAAAATTAATAATGGAACTAAATACAGAAAGAAACAATGTCAATTTATATGTTACTACTGATTAAAGAAAGACTTCCAAAAGTATCCCTAAGAGAAACAGGAAAAGGAATGCAGTTATGAATGTATAAAACTTAAAATATATTATGATATATTTACATTTGTTGAAAACAGAAAGACCAGCAGTATTTGGAAGAAAGCAGATATGCAAAACTGAAAAACTGCAATTCCACCAAAACATTGCATGTCATCCTAAAATGGCCATAGCAAGGCCACACCTTAAAATACTGGATGCAAAACAGGATGCAAAACATTTTTTTGTCAAAGAAACGGATTACTGAAGGGTATAAAGGCAAGAACAAAATGCATCCCAAAGTTTCATAAAGCTTGTACAATGCTATATGCACAGAGACGTGACGACACTATGAACAATAAAGGTTGGAGAGTGAAGAAAAATAGCTAAAGTTGAACAGAATGAGATGAGTGGTCCTTGCTGCAGTCCTAATAATAAAGAAAGGAAAAGCAGAAGATAGGCATTATTGTGGAGATTTTATTGCCATTATAAACCCAGTATTATGAACACTGCAGTATCCACTGCTGTGAACATAAGACATTTTGCATCAGCGACTGAGAAACATTTTACAAAGACAGACTTGGCAAAAAGTTGTGCAGAAATTAAGTAGAGGAAGCTTTAAGGTCATGTCTACTAACAAATAAGAAAATGCTGTTAGAACACAACCATCTTGCTTTGAGCGGTAAACGTCAGTGAACCAAGTACTCCAGGAAACATGTTTTCCTCAAGCAAGACAAACATTGGTAAAGATGTATTTATTCATTCACTCACTCATTCAGCCTGCAATAACTGTTTTATCCAACTCAGAGCCAATGTGGAGCTGCAGTCTATCCCTGAATTTATTGAGTGCAAGGCAAGCAATCAAATGTTGGACAGGACATCAGTTTGTCACCATTCTGTCACAGGGAACACAGACACATGCACATGCATGGTGCACACACATAAAAACAAACTAAAAGATTAACAGCCTTTGTCTTTGGGAAGAAACTTAAATCTGCTCTCCTAGTACAGCGCACAAGGACATACAGAAGGCATGTAGACTTTGCAGAGAAGATACCCAGCTGGGAAATGAAAAGCAGAACTAACAGCTGTGAGACAGCAACACTACCTGCTGACCACTATGCCACCCAAGATGGCAAAGAGTACTTAAGTAGTCTATAAAAGGTCCTGATTTTCAACTGGAAACAGATGGCCTGCCTTGCTTGGATTACTTTTGAATACTTAGCAATGCTGTAGAATTATATATTTTCTAGTAGTAATACTTAGTAATGCTGTAGAATTATATATTTTCTATTATTACTTTTTGACTTGACGAGTTTACATTCGCTACTTCTACTACTATTGTCTGATCTGATTAATATACAGTGATTAACTAGAAATATATGGACTGAAAATCTTCCACACAGAGGAATAATTAAAAAAGGACATGAGGAAATATTTCTCATACAAGGTGGTAAATGTGACAGTCTACCCAAAGAAATAATACAGTTGAGGCAGCAACATAATTCTAGAATGCAAGAAGCAAACATAAGGCAACTTTTGCTACAGACAAGACTAAAAAAAATGTTAAGCAGGTTCTCCATTTAGTCCAAGAGGCAGTATGTCAAATAAATGATATAGAGACTTAAGTGGTCCTTACCTGTCACCAGATTTATGATCTTAGACTATATAAGTTTTTTACACCATGATCTGACCAGTTTAGTGTCTTCATAATAACTGAACTTATAATATGTTCACCTGAAAAACTAGCAATCTAGCACCTGGGAGATGAATCATTTACAGGTTGCCTATAATGGACACAGGCAACCTGTAAATGGTTCATCTCCCAGGACCTAGCTTGTAAATGTTTAATCTCCCAAGCCCCTGCCTACACTTATCAAGGGTATCAGAACTTGTCAGAGATTTGGGATGCATGGCTAGCCTAGGCTTAAAAAGGCCCTTGTGGTCATTAGCCTAGTAAACACCTTTGAACCTGATCTGGCATACCAGATCAGATAACTGGTTACTATCATCCATAACAGTACTTAAGAGCTAAATACATTTCTGTTCTAGCATAATACACTTCTTACAGTATCATAAACTCTGGCTTGCAGTAGAGTCATAATTATTCTATCCATCATTTTATAAATGTCAAACACATGAAAAGAAGCAGTATACAAATCAGGCATAAATGCTACAACACATTACACCATTATTGTAGTTATTGTTTGTGTGTGCTAGTAGATATACATACATTCATATATATATATATATATATATATATATATATATATATATATATATGCATGCATACAGACAAGCATACATAAAAGTTTTTTTTTCTTTTTAATACAACACATCTTTATTGATTACCACATTTTCATTTTTACGTACTGTGCAATCCACGTACATATTTCACTTGCTATTTTGGAACTGATTGCTGATGAAACCACTTTAGTTATGTTTATACAATACTAGTAAGCTAGCCCAGTATGTGTTTTGTCTGTGGTGCAATCACAGCTGTCAACTTCTTTGCTCAAGAATTAGGAACAAAATAAAAAATAATAGCGAGGACAAAGGCCCAAATCAGAAACACAAATTTGAAGTGAATTAGAATAATATTTAAAAACTTAATAGAACAACAGCAGGTTATGCATCAACTTGCATTTTCTAAACAAGAAATATGAAATTCCAATACCTGGTATTAATGACTGACTGTCACCCTAATTTACCAGAAAATAAACAAACAATATAATAATAATAATAATAATAACAATATGAGGAGCAAGGCAAAAATATCAAGCAGAGTTAGGAACAGCTGAGAGGTATGGGCAAAGCTTGTTAAGCTTATGCCATCTCCCTCCACGTACTTTATTTCAAGTCTCCCCTCATCCTTCCACTCAATCTCCTTTTTTTGATAGTTGCTTAGGGACAGATGTACAGTATACAAAGATGAACACTATGCAAATAAGGACAGGTGAACTCAACAACTTCAGAACTACAGGACACAGATGATTAGCAAGTAGCTTGATAAATGATAAGATGGACTGCCCTGTTCTATATTGCCAAGTCTGTCTGTCTGTGTCTTTCGGCTTTTTCCCGGTTAGGGGTCGCCACAGCGGAACTCCAGTCCGCTAATGATTGGTAGTTGATTTTTACGTACCGAGTTACCAGCTCTGACGCACAACCTTCAAAGAAGGTACGCCCATTCACGCATGTCTCCACGCAGAAGACGCTCTAGCTGAGAATCGAACTGGACAGTGTCTTACTGTGAAGCGACAACACTTGCCAAGCACTACCCAGAAACAAGCACAGGGAACTTATAAATAAAAGGTGAAGTATAACCAAGTTGTTCAAAAAATAAATCTAAAAGCAGAGAAACAAAAGGCTGCACCGTCCACAGCAGTGTATGGAATATACTTAACATGAAATAACCAACAGTGTATCTGAAACAAAACTATCATTATCTAGAAACTGAACTACTGTGAGATGAGTTTTAATGTAGCCTGTGTATTGCCTAAGATGTGCAGGGCTGGTATTAACATTTTGGGGCCCCCCAGCAAATGTTAAGCTGGATGCCCCCAAGGCACTTCCAGTCTAAGAATCACCCTGTCACTGCCACACCTCCTAAGCAAACTTTTAGTTCATGCTGCAAACCTTTAAGAATAGTACGCACAGACAGACCTGGAGCTACAATGCTCTTACATTACAACAGGCATGTGTACCAGACTATGTTAGCCCATCTCACAAAGGACAGTCACAGTTACTGGCATTTAGTTGCAACAATGATGCATTACAACAACTCTAAGTAAAGGACTGGACTCAGATGAAATGGTGCCCTACCACTGTTTCTGCCCCCCCCCATACACACAGACATTCACACCCACACCCTCCATTGATCTCCTCTGCCCCCCCCCCCATCTTGTGCTCCCCATATCATGGACGTTCATTTTTTCTTGCTTTTCTCATATTTTGCCTTCGGTTTTTTCAAGAAGCCACAACTTTCTAATGCTCTGAAGTGCATTTTAAAGTTTTTTTTTCTTTTCACACAACCTTTTTATCCAATGATGGCTCAAACACAAACTGTGATTTTTACATAAGCTAGCAAGCCAACTGTGAGGATACACGGGTCCTATTTAGTAATATTGCCCATCTCCATACCCCTCCAAGAAAGGCTGTCAATGCCTATGCATTCCTCTGGTGTTAACAGTGGGATGAAAGCATAAGTTCAAATTGCCACAGTCATGTATTTCAAGTGACTGTTGACACACACACACACACATATATATATATATATATACGTACATACATAGCACGCCTCCTCATCCCAGTCCCCAAAGGCAGCCACCTATAAACACATGCCTGACATGTGGTTGTGAAGAAAGTGAAAAAAAAATCAGTGATTACACTAATGTATTCTATTTTTTGCTCTTAGCTAGTACACTTTCCCTATGCAAGCTACAGTAACTTTCTTTGTATACCTCTGAGGTCTGTGAGAAAAGTAAGGGAAACAATGACAACACCTTCCCCAGCCCAAATACAAGCTATGATGACCTCCTGTGCACAGCTCTAAGGTTTGACTGCAAAGTAAATTAAAAGTAGTAATAACCACACAATCCCCCCCCCCCCCACCCCCATATAACCTACAGCAATATACACAGATCTGAGCAGGGCTTGTTTTAGACTGGGTGGTTGAGAGCAGAGGCTATTATCAGTTTTATCCTAACAAGATCATAACACAGTTCCATTCAGGTTAAAGAGTATAATTAGAAAATTAATACATTGTTTTCTGTTCATTTTCCCCAACCAGCAACAGCTTTTGTGAGGCCCCAACACAGTCATGGATGATTAAGGGAGCCCCCAGTATTCATTTACACAGTCTAGGGAGTGGGGGGCACCACACTCCTGGAAGATCTAAGTCTCTGAATGTTATGTGATACATTTTATGCCTTACGTTTGAAATATAATTACTTGTTAGCTGCATTTTTTGACTGATACCCAGAAGAATAATGCATGTGTCCTAGCATTATTGGGTGTGTGCACAAATAAAAATCAGTGATATTTTACACACACACACACACACACACACACACACATCTAAGTCACAACAATAATAGTTTTGTAATTATTTCAGCAAATAGCAACACATCCCTGATTTTCCCTCATAATTTTGTTCTGTCCTTTGTAAAAAGTTTGATTTGCTGATAATCATTCAGGATTACCGACAGTCAATAAATCCAGACATCAAGAGTTTTCTACTTCTTATTGTCCAAAATGCATGTTGATGGAAAAGGTGTTACTCTAATAACTTTTTAAGTGAATTATAATAACATTTAAAATGTGTTCTTAATTTTCAGCCTTTATTCGGCTACTATGTTTGCATTGTGCAGAATTCTTCAGCAACTAAGCTGAGAGCTACAATATCTTGTACTCTGCCAGTATTTATAAAATTCCCTGAAAGAGAAAACCATGCCTGAAGATCAAATACATCATTTCTTCTTAAAATCCAAAGTGTGCACTGAGATCAGTTACTCGGGGCTGCTGATCTCTAGGGCTTACCTTGCTCACATTCATTATCAGCTTTATCTTACAGGACCATATCACAGCCCTGCTCGAGTTAAAGAGCTCAATCATTAAATTAATACATTTTTCGTCTCATTTTTCCCCAATCAACAGTAGCTTTTGTGGGGCACCCACACAGTCAATTATGATTAAAGGGGCCCCTTGCAGCCACAGGTAATGCAGGTACCTAAAGCTAGCTATGTTGTTAGTTTTAGAGGACAGAATGCCCACCAGCCGAGTTTATCTAAGCCAGGGTAACTACGCTAGTGGTAAAATATTTAACGGAATTGTGAAGCTTGTTACTTGATAAAATACTGTTGTTATAACCAGAGGGATCTTTGAATTTTAAAGAAGATATACATACGTGTTATTACTACCTGCCTGGTTTATTAAGTATATTTTATTATTAATATTATTTATTTAGTTGACTGCTGTACTTGCTTTTGATGGTTTGACAGTCACATTACAAAATATCAAGATTAGATAAATTGCTACGGTTGTGGCCCTACCCCCACCCCCGAAACAGGGGGCCCCGGCGAACGCAGGGTTCGCTGGTGCGTAAACTCGGCCAAGAAGATGTGAACAGTAAATATAGCGAGCTAACATAAGCGTCTAACTTACACCACACATATAAAAAGGAATACTGCATCAGTGTGACAATAACAGTCACAAAGGTGCAAGCAAACACGACTGTAAACAACTGTCCAGCACATCTAAATTGAGGATCTGTAAGAGACAAGCTGTAGAAATGATTCGGCGGATAAACAAGTCAATGACGACCGGGGAGGTGAGCATATTTCGGGGAGAGGATGTTAAGAATCCCCCTACGGTTCACATTCAAACGCAGATGGTCCTCCTCACGAAGCAGACAATACTGTACTACTACTGACTGTAGGAGGCTGAAGCGCTACGGTTTGTTGGTGGCACTTGTTTACAAACAAGCATCTTGTGAGTGCTTTCTACAGCAATGGATGAATTCGCACACTTTAATACAAACAGTGGTGCCCACATAAACTCACAACACGTTTTACCGCAAGTTTTGACACAGATGAATGAGGTAGCCCTCATCGCCTATCAGCACTTAAGCTATTACTGCCTACCTAACTCTGCGTTACAGTAACGCATTTAAGAGGACAGCTTTTCACAGAAGCTTGACTGTTCCTCTCTTTTCGGACTAAACGACTAGTTGGTTGAGTGAAAGCAGTAGCGCGCGGACCTTGTAGCGCACCAAGCGCCTGATAGGCACTGCTTGCACAAACCGGTTCCAAGCTGTTCTCGCCGGTCTATCATTTTCTACAACGTGACAACGTCTGCTTCTACAAGCGGTATCCAGTACTAATCATAACACTAAAACATGACACAGCCAAACGAAAAGGTTACTCTAGTACATTGTGTGCTGCTTGGGCAACAACAACCTCGAGCGGGTCCTTCATTGTACGGTACCTGCAGACACAGTGGCAACCTGGCCAGTCCCTTTCCTTCGCCTTCTTTTAGTTAGTTAGAGCCTGAAGTCTCCCCAACCTTGAAGGTCTGCTTCTGATGATTTTTTTTCAGAGGCGAATAATACAGTCCTCATAGTGCTGTTTGTGAGAATGGGGGTTGCGTCGGAGCTGCTGCACAGTCGTGGTTGTTCTCTTCAGTCACGTTGTGTTGTGGAGAATATGCATGTTCAGAGTGTGTAGACTAAACCTCTCTCACATCACTAAATCGGTAGTATAGGCGCAGAGTCCTCCCCAAGGTGCCGTGGAGCGCACTAGATGCGTGCATCTCTCTCTCTCTCTCTCTCACTTTCTGATCTTGCCACTGTATCTAGCTACAGTTGGTGTGGTGTGGACAGCTCACTCAGTTACAACGGGAGGCAAGACACTGTTCCATCTGTGTAGGTACACATTATCGTTCACGTTAACACATTAAATAGTGTGGCTGGCTATTTGAACTGTCTTTTACAAAAAGAAATACCAGGCACAGTGAAGTTTTGCTCACTTGTGTATAATTGTTGTTAACCACTTGAGTTTCTACTGTTAGGACCTATTTTGTTATTTCAAACATGATTTTTTTTATTATTGTATTATCAAATGATCCACACGGTATCAAAATCTTACAATTGGCAACAGTCAAGCATTTATTCATCATCAGACCAGCTAAATTAATAATTAATTTATGCTAGAATGAAGACTTTGCAAATAAGGACAGGTTTTATATATATATATATATATATATATATATATATATTTTTTTTTTTTTTTAAAGTAAAGAAAATGGATTTATTTGTAATTAGAATAATGTAAGACGTCTGAACAAATAACCAGTCTATAAAGTATTTAATAGAAAACAAAAAATCAGATAAGTTAATGGGGTTCTGAGGACGCAAACTTTTACTCCACTACACCCACAATGTGCTTCTTTTTCTCTGGCACAACAGGTACACTCCCTGGTTTGCTGTGTTTGCGATGATTCATTGGGAAACAAGGTTAAAGGAATAGGAACACCACCAAAAAAAGAAGAAACATACACATTTTTAAGAAAATATTTATGAAGATCCTGTGGTAGGTAGCAAACATGCTGATTGGATGGAAGAAGTAAAAGAAAGACTAAGAAGTTCACATGTACAGGATATTAAATTGGATGAAGTAACAGCAAGAGAAACCAAAGCAAAATTAAGAAAAGCTCCTAGTTGGAAAACCCTAGGCCTAGACAGGATATAGGTTAGTACTAGGCTAAATGCCTTTATGGGCCATTTTAAGTCTAGCCAATGACCCCATGTGAGAATCAACCCAGCACATTGTGTCTGTAAGAAAAATACCTTAACCGTTATGCCAACCAGTACCTTACCACCAGCTAAAAATATTAACATCTTTGAAGGAAGATTATGCACCATGAACATATGTCAACCCGGTTGACAACAGGAAAAACAATACTCCTCCTTAATAGTGAGCCTGAAAGATGTTCTGATAACTGTAGGTCAATAACTTGCCTTCCAACAATGTATAAACTACACATTGGAATTGATGCAGACAGAGTTTATAGCCATTTAAAAGAAAACTAAGGCATGGCAATAAAATACAATGGTAACAAAACAAAGTCATATGGAACAAAGGATCATTTGTTGTTAAAGTCATAATGAAGAATTGTAAAAAGGGGAGAATTTAAGTATGGCTTGGATAGACTACAAAAAAGCATTTGATAGCATCCCACATTCATGGATAAAAGAGTGCTTACAAATGTATAAGATACACTGTATATTGATCGATTACATTACAGTGACCATGAAACAGTTGCAAGCCACATTGCAACTAAGCTATGATAAAGGGCAAATTATTATCCCAGGGTTAAAATTGAATGGGGGATATTCCAGGTCGATATTTTGTCACCGCTGCTCTTTTGTCTTGCTCTTAACCCATTAAACTGTATACTTGACAGATTAGATCATGGTTATAATTTGGCACCCAGGGGAAAAAAAAAACAAAGTGTAAAGACTTTTCTTTTTGTGAATGATTTAGAACTGTATATTCCATCAGATGAGGAATTAAAAGCACAACTGCAAGTGGTCAAAACTTTCTCAGATTATACTTACAGTTTTTTGGATATCTTGCAGGTTCACTCTTAAGGAGGAGTATCGTTTTTCCTGTTGTCAGCCAGGTTGGTATCTCTTCAGGATGCCATATAAAAAGTTCTTGTTTGTGACTAAATCTACATGTAAATTTTTTTTTAAAATAAGAAACATCTTTATTAAACTACTACATAAGCAGTCATACATTTATATAAATGAAAACAAACCACACCGACACAATCCTAGTTGCAAGCATTTTACACCACAAACCATACTGACACTCCTAGTTGCAAACATTATACATCATTTATAATCTACCCAATTGTAAGTCATTTAAGTCCCGCCTTCTTTTAAACCTCATTCCTCCCCTGCATGCATTGTTGCCACAATTCCTATTTTTTCCTGTGTAGTTTGCTCCTACTTTTTTCTAAAGATCTCATTTGCAGTTGTTTTATCTCTATTATTATATTCACTACTTCTAATATAGTTGGTTTAGATTCTGATTTCCATTAAAGATATTAATACTTTTAGCCATAAGTTCAGTACTGCAACTGGGAATAGGGTTTTGCAATTAGGAGCTTTTCTTAATTTTGTTTCAAAACTTTCTCAGATGATAAATGTGCAAAAGCAGTTTTAAAGCAGGAAAGTTACAGCACCAGGAAAATATCAGTCCAGGACTGCTCTTTTGCATATAGCACTGTATTTAATTTATTTATTTGTGTTTTTCACTGAATATTTACTCAACTGAAGTTGTGGCTGTCTCTCTACAGAGTACTTTTTAGAATTTTTGTGTAGCCATTGATAGCAGAGGGGAGTAGTTTCATCTCATCACTGACATCCTGTCTTGCCTTATATAGGTGGTACATTTTGAGTTATCTCTGCTTAATATCAGAGATTTGGCCAGCTAACATCTACCTGAAATCAGCTGGACATATAAGTAAATTTAAGTACACTTTTATCTGCTCTTTTGCATATAGTACTGTATTTAATTTATTTATTTGTATTTTTCACTGAATATTAACTCAACTGAAGTTGTGGCTGTCTCTCTACAGAGTACTTTTTAAAATTTCTGTGTAGCCACTGATAGCAGTGGGGGGGGGGGGCAGTTTCAGCTCATCACTGACATCCTGTCTTGCCTTATATAAGTGGTACATTTTGAGTTATCTCTGCTTAATATCAGAGCTTTGGCCGACTAACATCTACCTGAAATCAGCTGGATGTATAAGTGAATTTAAGTACACTTTTATCTGTTCTTTTGCATATAGTACTGTATTTAATTTATTTATTTGTGTTTTTCAATGAATATTAACTCAACTGAAGTTGTGGCTGTCTCTCTACAGAGTACTTTTTAGAATTTCTGTGTAGCCACTGATAGCAGTGGGGAATAGTTTCATCTCATCACTGACATCCTGTCTTGCCTTATATAAGTGGTACATTTTCAGTTATCTCTGCTTAATATCAGAACTTTGGCTGGCTAACATCTACCTGAAATCAGCTGGACGTATAAGTGGATTTAAGTACACTTTTATATGCTCTTTTGCATATAGTACTGTAATTAATTAATTTATTTGTGTTTTTCACTGAATATTAACTCAGCTGAAGTTGTGGCTGTCTCTCTACAGAGTACATTTTAGAATTTCTGTGTAGCCATCAATAGCAGTGGGGGGTAGTTTCAGCTCATCACTGACATCCTGTCTTGCCTTATATAAGTGATACATTTTCAGTTATCTCTGCTTAATATCAGAGCTTTGGCCGGCTAACATCTACCTGAAATCAGCTGGACGTATAAGTGAATTAAAGTACACTTTTATCTGCTCTTTTGCATATAGTACTGTATTTCATTTATTTATTTGTGTTTTTCACTGAATATTAACTCAACTGAAGTTGTGGCTGTCTCTCTACAGAGTACTTTTTAGAATTTCTGTGTAGCCATTGATAGCAGTGGGGGTAGTTTCAGCTCATCACTGACATCCTGTCTTGCCTTATATAAGTGGTACATTTTCAGTTATCTCTCCTTAATATCAGAGCTTTGGCCAGCTAACATCTACCTGAAATCAGCTGGACATATAAGTGAATTTAAGTACACTTTTATCTGCTCTTTTGCATATAGTACTGTATTTCATTTATTTATTTGTGTTTTCACTGAATATTAACTCAACTGAAGTTGTGGCTGTCTCTCTACAGAGTACTTTTTAGAATTTCTGTGTAGCCATTGATAGCAGTGGGGGGGCAGTTTCAGCTCATCACTGACATCCTGTCTTGCCTTATATAATTGGAACATTTTGAGTTATCTCTGCTTAATATCAGAGCTTTGGCCGGCTAACATCTACCTGAAGTCAGCTAGACGTATAAGTGAATTTAAGTACACTTTTATCTGCTTTTTTGCATATAGTATTGTATTTAATTTATTTATTTGTTTTTTTCACTGAATATTAACTCAACAGAAGTTGTGGCTGCCTCTCTACAGAGTACTTTTTAGAATTTCTGTGTAGCCATTGATAGCAGTGGGGGTAGTTTCAGCTCATCACTGACATCCTGTCTTGCCTTATATAAGTGGTACATTTTCAGTTATCTCTGCTTAATATCAGAGCTTTGGCCGGCTAACATCTACCTGAAATCAGCTAGACGTATAAGTGGATTTAAGTACACTTTTATCTGATCTTTTGCATATAGTATTGTATTTAATTTATTTATTTGTGTTATTCACTGAATATTAACTCAACTGAAGTTGTAGCTGCCTCTCTACAGAGTACTTTTTAGAATTTCTGTGTAGCCATTAATAGCAGTGGGGGGTAGTTTCAGCTCATCACTGACATCCTGTCTTGCCTTATATAAGTGGTACATTTTGAGTTATCTCTGCTTAATATCAGAGCTTTGGCCGGCTAACATCTACCTGAAATCAGCTGGATGTATAAGTGGATTTAAGTACACTTTTATATGCTCTTTACCATATAGTACTGTATTTCATTTATTTATTTGTGTTTTTCACTGAATATTAACTCAACTGAAGTTGTGGCTGTCTCTCTACAGAGTACATTTTAGAATTTCTGTGTAGCCATCAATAGTAGTGGGGGGTAGTTTCAGCTCATCACTGACATCCTGTCTTGCCTTATATAAGTGGTACATTTTCAGTTATCTCTGCTTAATATCAGAGCTTTGGCTGGCTAACATCTACCTGAAATCAGCTGGATGTATAAGTGAATTTAAGTACACTTTTATCTGCTCTTTTGCATATAGCACTGTATTTCACTTATCTATTTGTGTTTTTCACTGAATATTAACTCAACTGAAGTTGTGGCTGTCTCTCTATGGAATACTTTTTAGAATTTATGTGTAGCTATTGATAGCAGTGGGGGGTAGTTTCATCTCATCACTGACATCCTGTCTTGCCTTATATAAGTGGTACATTTTCAGTTATCTCTGCTTAATATCAGAGCTTTGGCTGGCTAACATCTACCTGAAATCAGCTGGATGTATAAGTGAACTTAAGTACACTTTTCTCTGCTCTTTTGCATATAGTACTGTATTTCATTTATTTATTTGTGTTTTTCACTGAATATTAACTCAACTGAAGTTGTGGCTGTCTCTCTACAGAGTACTTTTTAGAATTTCTGTGTAGCCATTGATAGCAGTGGGGGGGCAGTTTCAGCTCATCACTGACATCCTGTCTTGCCTTATATAATTGGAACATTTTGAGTTATCTCTGCTTAATATCAGAGCTTTGGCCGGCTAACATCTACCTGAAGTCAGCTAGACGTATAAGTGAATTTAAGTACACTTTTATCTGCTTTTTTGCATATAGTATTGTATTTAATTTATTTATTTGTTTTTTTCACTGAATATTAACTCAACAGAAGTTGTGGCTGCCTCTCTACAGAGTACTTTTTAGAATTTCTGTGTAGCCATTGATAGCAGTGGGGGGTAGTTTCAGCTCATCACTGACATCCTGTCTTGCCTTATATAAGTGGTACATTTTCAGTTATCTCTGCTTAATATCAGAGCTTTGGCCGGCTAACATCTACCTGAAATCAGCTAGACGTATAAGTGGATTTAAGTACACTTTTATCTGATCTTTTGCATATAGTATTGTATTTAATTTATTTATTTGTGTTATTCACTGAATATTAACTCAACTGAAGTTGTAGCTGCCTCTCTACAGAGTACTTTTTAGAATTTCTGTGTAGCCATTAATAGCAGTGGGGGGTAGTTTCAGCTCATCACTGACATCCTGTCTTGCCTTATATAAGTGGTACATTTTGAGTTATCTCTGCTTAATATCAGAGCTTTGGCCGGCTAACATCTACCTGAAATCAGCTGGATGTATAAGTGGATTTAAGTACACTTTTATATGCTCTTTACCATATAGTACTGTATTTCACTTATCTATTTGTGTTTTTCACTGAATATTAACTCAACTGAAGTTGTGGCTGTCTCTCTATGGAATACTTTTTAGAATTTATGTGTAGCTATTGATAGCAGTGGGGGGTAGTTTCATCTCATCACTGACATCCTGTCTTGCCTTATATAAGTGGTACATTTTCAGTTATCTCTGCTTAATATCAGAGCTTTGGCTGGCTAACATCTACCTGAAATCAGCTGGATGTATAAGTGAACTTAAGTACACTTTTCTCTGCTCTTTTGCATATAGTACTGTATTTCATTTATTTATTTGTGTTTTTCACTGAATATTAACTCAACTGAAGTTGTGTCTGTTTCTCTACAGAGTACTTTTTAGAATTTCTGTGTAGCCATTGATAACAGTGGGGGGGAGTAGTTTCAGCTCATCACCGCCATCTTGTCTTGCCTTATATAAGTGGTACATTTTGAGTTATCTCTGCTTAATATCAGAGCTTTGGCCGGCAAACATCTACCTGAAATCAGCTGGACGTATAAGTGAATTTAAGTACACTTTTTTCTGTTCTTTTGCATATAGTACTGTATTTAATTTATTTATTTGTGTTTTTTACTGAATATTAACTCAATTGAAGTTGTGGCTGTCTCTCTACAGAGTACTTTTTAGAATTTCTGTGTACCCATTGATAGTAGTGGGGGGTAGTTTCATCTCATCACTGACATCCTGTCTTGCCATATATAAGTGGTACATTTTCATTTATCTCTGCTTAATATCAGAGCTTTGGCCTGCTAACATCTACCTGAAATCAGCTGGACGTATAAGTGAATTTAAGTACACTTTTATCTGCTCTTTTGCATATAGCACTGTATTTCACTTATTTATTTGTGTTTTTCGCTGAATATTAACTCAACTGAAGTTGTGGCTGTCTCTCTATGGAATACTTTTTAGAATTTATGTGTAGCCATTGATAGCAGTGGGGGGTAGTTTCATCTCATCACTGACATCCTGTCTTGCCTTATATAAGTGGTACATTTTCAGTTATCTCTGCTTAATATCAGAGCTTTGGCCGGCTAACATCTACCTGAAATCAGCTGGATGTATAAGTGAACTTAAGTACACTTTTCTCTGCTCTTTTGCATATAGTACTGTATTTCATTTATTTATTTGTGTTTTTCACTGAATATTAACTCAACTGAAGTTGTGTCTGTTTCTCTACAGAGTACTCTTTAGAATTTCTGTGTAGCCATTGATAACAGTGGGGGGGAGTAGTTTCAGCTCATCACCGCCATCTTGTCTTGCCTTATATAAGTGGTACATTTTGAGTTATCTCTGCTTAATATTAGAGCTTTGGCCGGCTAACATCTACCTGAAATCAGCTGGACGTATAAGTGAATTTAAGTACACTTTTTTCTGTTCTTTTGCATATAGTACTGTATTTAATTTATTTATTTGTGTTTTTCACTGAATATTAACTCAATTGAAGTTGTGGCTGTCTCTCTACAGAGTACTTTTTAGAATTTCTGTGTACCCATTGATAGTAGTGGGGGGTAGTTTCATCTCATCACTGACATCCTGTCTTGCCATATATAAGTGGTACATTTTCATTTATCTCTGCTTAATATCAGAGCTTTGGCCTGCTAACATCTACCTGAAATCAGCTGGACGTATAAGTGAATTTAAGTACACTTTTATATGCTCTTTTGCATATAGTACTGTATTTAATTTATTTATTTGTGTTTTTCACTGAATATTAACTCAACTGAAGTTGCAGCTGTCTCTCTACAGAGTACTTTTTAGAATTTCTGTGTAGCCATTGATAGCAGTGGGGGGTAGTTTCAGCTCATCACTGACATCCTGTCTCGCCTTATATACGTGGTACATTTTGAGTTATCTCTGCTTAATATCAGAGCTTTAGCCGGCTAACATCTACCTGAAATCAGCTAGACATAGAAGTTCTTCCCTGCATAAAAAACCCGCCTTGGAGCGTTTTTTTTGCTTATCCTACTCAGCAACAGCTCCTCGTGGTCCTGCAGAGTGGTGCTAGCAGCAGAGAAATGAAACAGTGACTGCTATCCAGATATATATATTTTCTCAGTCTCTACCTGTGCGACTGTCTTTTCTCACCGAAAAGCGAGTTTACACTGCTGATTTAACTGTTATAAGCTTGTTTTTGTGTTTTCATTACCTGCACGTGCTGAAAAGTTTGTTTGCTGTATTTTTAACTGTAGAGGCTGCCCACTCAAGTGCGCTAGCCTGTGCATTAATTATACTGTGATTTATCTGCTGCTTTCCTGAAAAATATATATATATATCCTTGTTTCCCACCTTTCCTTGGCTAGAATAGTCCCCTATACAGGCTTTGCTGTATTCTGGACTTTTGGATAGTTCCTGTGTTTCCCATTTCCTTACTTGGACAAAAGGAAGTTTCATTGCTCACCAGTGGGAGTGGGGAGCCTTGAGCAGCCTATTTGCCCCTGAAGGAGTGACCTCAGCACAAAATTCTGTAGTAATTGGCCGTTTTGGGCCATTTCTAGCTCTTTGAAGTTCCCTGCATAAAAAACCCGCATTAGCGCAGCTTTGCACGATTGTGCACATAGCACAGCATCGGGCAGCACTGCTTAATTGGGTTTAAACTATTCCCGGCTCCACAAAGTCTGCTTTTCACTTTTTCCCTTAGAACTACTCTATTTTCTCAAACTTAACACCCTATAATCAATCTAAGGCCCAGCACTTGCACAAAAAAAGCAAATTTACAAGTTAGCACTAATAAACTAAAAGCACTACATCCTCATAGACTCTCTACGGTCACCTTGTCCCCCATTGGTCCTTTTTAATTCAGTGATAAGAGTTACCTGTATTACTCTAGCAAAGGTCAGTTAATAGTTTCCTCTCCAGCCCAGCTCGTGAATCTGGGAATCTTGAGGCAATGTTACAACTGCCTCATGTTCATGGACAACCCTCTCCTCCTCCAAACAGGTTCAAATATATGTGAGAGATGCAACTATATAGCCAAACTGGAGGCTGAACTCTCTCAACTCAGAACTGGTGTAACCAGTCAGGAGGAGAAGGGTACCTCACACAACACAAATCCAGTCTCACATAGTCCTACAACATCAGCAAACCAAACACATAAACACACAAAAACATACTCAGAGGCTCTAAATAAAAATCTGCCTAAGCAGCAGAGACCTCCAAAGCAGACATCCAAGCAAACACTACCACAGAACAAATCACATGCAACACATAGTTCACAAAGTCAGTGTGCCAAGCAGTCACAGCCCTTAAGGCTGAATAACACACCTGATACACTCGTAATAGGTGATTCTATAGTCAGACACACTGATGTCCCGCTCACCAGGCTGAACAAAGAGAAGGTCACATTGAGCTGCCTGTCGGGCACTAGGATCCACCACATAACGCAAGCACTCAAGTCACTCTAAAGTAAGTACAAATATGACTCATTCATAGTACATGCTGGTGTGAATGATCTGAAACATACCTCCCTCGACTACATGAAAAGAGACATAGAGGAGCACTCTGATCATGTAGCCCAGGCCGGTATGACCCTGACCTTTAGTAGCATATTACCCTGACCTAGAATGATGCCGCAGTACAAAGACAAAATGATCGATTTTAACAATTGGCTAAAATTTTGGTGTCATTCAAAGGGGATCCAGTGTCTGTCAGCCTGGGATGTCATGCTCGACAAGCCACGTTGTTTCGCTAGGGACGGCTTGCACCTGTCACCCCTGGACTTTCGGATATTAGCAAAGGCTCTTGCCACCCCCATAGTGCCTTTTTTAGGCAAGGCTCAAAAGACAAACCCACCTCCATAAACAGCACAATGAACAAAAAACTAAGGGTAATGCTGCTAAACGCCAGAAGTCTAAACCTCAAGATGCATGCACTCGAAGCTCTCCTCAGTATGGAGAACATCGACATATGTGCAGTGACAGAGACCTGGTTCAAGGCTCCAGAGAGCACCCCAGCACTACCAGGTTATACCTCATACCATGCTTTTCGGGCCCAAAACTCGGACCGAACCACAAAAGGAGGGGGAGTATCCATTTTTATCAAGGATACCCACACCTCCAGGTTAGTGGCGTTGCACGAAGCATCGGAGACCATCCATGTGCAACTAACAGTGGGCAAAACTGCTTTTCAGTTTATAGCATGCTACAGACCACCCTCTCAAAATCAGGAATCTCACTCATCTTTCCTGAAAACATTGGAGAACATGAAGATCTCTCCAAACACCATCATACTGGGTGATTTTAACTACCCAAACATAGACTGGGAGCATTACTCAAGCCCCAACACCCTAGCCCAAAGATTCCTGGAATTTATAAACTCAAATGCCATGGAACAACTAGTCACCACTCCCACAAGAGGGGATAACATACTCAACCTGATCATTACCAACATGGGGACTCTATGCTCCATACCAGAAGTAAACCCCTCATTGGTAAGATCAGACCATAAATTAATCTCACTAGATATCCAAAACCTGTCCCCATCCCCAGCCCAGAAAACCACAGTGAAAAACTCCTCAAAAGTGAACTTCACACTTCTCAAAACAGAGGTGGAATCCTTCAAGGCCCCCGGGCCAGGGGAAACTACGACCCAAACAGCTGAATCCTATATAAATGCATTCTATGGACACCTCCAGGAATGCATGGATCATGCTATCCCTAACAAAACCAAGGCCCAATCATCCAAAAGCAGGCATCCAGTCTGGTGGACCCCAGCCATAAACAAGCTATACAACAGAAGAAGGAAGCTACTACATGATAGAGCAAAATCCCTAAAAGGTAAGGCATCTCTGATCAGTACTAGCAAAACATTACGATCCCTCATAAAATCCTCCAAGGCCAGCTTCGAGAAAAAAATTGCACAGGACACTAAGGACAATCACAAGGCTTTTTTTAGCTATGTTAGGAACCTGGGGTGCAACTCCCAGATATGCTCAGAGTTGATTCTAAATGACAAAAAATTCACGGAACCCACAGATATTGCCAACATCCTGGCAGACAGGTTTAGTGCAAATTTCTCCCCCCCCCTTCCCCCCCAAAAGAGCAAATATCTATCCCAGCAGAGTGTAGCACCCCCTAGCATATCAGATGCTCAGGTGAAAGCCGCCCTCTCCAAAGCAAAAAACACTGGTTCAATGGGACCGGACGGTGTCCCGGGTTGCGTACTACACGAACTCCAAGAAGAACTATACCCTCATGTAAAAATGCTGTATAATCTCAGTCTTACTACAGGATATGTACCCAATGAATGGTGTACAGCAACAATGGTCCCTCTCCTCAAAGGTGGTGCCTTGACGGACCCTGGAAACTACTGCCCCATAAGCCTGACTAGCCTAGTCTGCAAGGCTATGGAGAGGATCATCATGGAACTCATAAACAATGACATTGGGGACCTACAGACACTGGATCCTACCCAATTCGGCTTTGTCAAGGGCAGATCCTGCCTCTTGAACCTGGTCGACTTCTTTGAAACAGTCACCAAGGTCATAGATGAAGGGAAAGTAGTCCACACAGCCTATCTGGACCTCGCGAAGGCATTTGACACAATACCCCACTCGGGCATCATAGATAAGCTATCCAGCTTAAATATAAACCCCTATGTCACAAGATGGGTTGCAAACTGGCTCAAAGACAGAACCCACAGAGTCAGAATTGCTGGAGCCATGTCTGACTGAAAACCAGTTACAAGTGGTGTCCCACAAGGCTCAGTCCTGGGACCTCTCTTGTTCGGTATATATTTTTCAGAGGTACAGGCTAACACGGGAGGACTGTGGCTGACCAAGTTCGCAGATGACTGCAAACTGGGAGCCATAACTGACTCTCCAGCTGACACGAGCATCCTTCAAAAAGGTCTCACAGAGACGTATAACTGGTGCCAGAGCCACGGTCTAAAGCTAAATGCCAAAAAGTGTATAGTCATACCCTTTGGCAAAAACAAAGTACCCACAAATTACCTCATAGGTGGAAACCCATTAAGCTCGGAGAAAGTAATTAGGGATCTGGGAACCCAGGTTGATAGTAATCTCTACTTTGATAACCACATTGCCAAAGTGGTAAGAAAAACCTTCTACATAGCCCACCTTATCATGAAAGGATTCACATCTAGATCAAAGGAGGTCATAGTGCCAAGGGCGCCCGCAGGCAGGTGCAAGGGGGTGCACTTGCACCCCCCTGGAAACGGCTGACCGAGAAATTCATTATATTTTAATTTTTAAAAAAAAAGTATTTTAAACGTATTTTAATTTTAAAAAAAGTTTTTTTTTAAAGGGCGTTCCTCTTTAAGAACGCCCTTTGCGTCTCATCCAGTCGCACAGACACAGAAGACGAAAACAGGTCGCAAACACCTGTTTTATCTGTGCAACATGGTTTACGGCTTTGTCTTTCGCGCCTGCTGGGAATCTGAATTCCAGAGGACGTTCAGATTGCTGGGACGAAGTGAGACTGAGAGGTAGGTGTGTGAGTGTTATGTGTTTACATACTGAGGCTGAGGGTCATTTTTCCATAGCAAAAATAGTGGGTTTAATTCTGTATGTTAAAGATGATGGAAAGAGAAAATAATTTTAAGTGCTGGTTGTTTTCTGGTCAGTTTTGGAAAAGAGTATTAGAAGTGTGCTAAAATAAAACTACAGTGAAATGAATTGTGTAAAGAGTTTATGTGCACTGATGAAACATTATGTTGCATTTTTGACTGGGTTTGTTTTATGGTTCTCCCCTCAATGTATATAAGATTTTTTTATGATGAAAACTATTTTTCTTAATTTATTTTATTTAAATTTGTTTGTCAGTGTGGAGCACCAGTCAATTCTGAACAATTTATTACTTTTCACAAACTGGTATGTACAAAAAACAGCAGTTATATAAATCAAAATAATGCTGACCTCTTATCAGCATCATATTAGATATGGATGGCAACTTCACTATTTCTTGTATTCTGATAGCAGGTACTTGACAGGCCAACATACCTACTACTGTGCACCTAGCTTTTTCCACTGCCTAGACTTAGGATTTCCGCATATCCTCACTCCATTGTATTTTACATCACTGAATATCTTTCTGAATCCATCACCTCTATTTCCTTATACAGTTAAAATAAAACTTGTCTCTTTTAAACCCTTCTTTTCTGCGGTGTAAGTTCCTGCAATCACTTTTTTATCAACCAGATTTCAGGGTGTTCCTTCTTTTTCCTTTTTTTTTTAAATTTGTTTATTTTGTTACGGCATTCTTTGCTACTGTTATGAAGAATACCTAAGAACCATGAGAACATGTCAATTCTAATTCAAGATCTGTACCAAGTAAAAACTGCTTTTTTAAATGTGTATATCTCAACATTATCTTTGTTACTATTTCCTTCTCCTGCCCCATGAAAAATTCCAGGTCTCAATAACCCTAAAAAATACTGCCAAGAACCCCTCTCCTCTGAATTACATCTTTGTCACTATCCATTATTCATGGGGTACATATGTTAAATTTTACCTGGTGCATAAAATATTTATATAGATACTTCCAGGTGAATTTCCTGAGTCTTCTTTTAGTGACAAATCTAGTTGAAGTACAAACCCTCGTCCAGAATTATTCAGTCATGTTAACCCCTAACTCCTTCCCTGTTTCCTATCTATTTCTTATTGCTTTCTTATTTGTTTGGTCCAGACACCTATATAAGTTACTTATAAACTTGTTTGGAGTGTGAGTTCCACTTCTAGACTGATTATACACATCTACTTAATTAGATTTATAGGCAGTATTCACCAGGTAAATATGCTTTTCAGCAAATATTAAGTCCTCATAGTTCAATATCCAGCTTTCCCTTAAATTGTAGACCCTTTTTGCTTTCTGCCAATTAAGTTCAACTATTGTCCCCCCTTACCTGATCCCAATATTTAATAGATGAGATTTTAAGTAGCATGTTTTCTGACCGCAGCACAACAACTAAGTATTAGTTTAAGGGTGTGCACACTTACACAACCAGCTTATTGTACATTTTTTTAGTTTTTCCTTTAACAGATTTGTTTGTTTTTGCAATTGAATTGTACAGGTTATAGGTCACATTAAAGGTGGGAAAAGCTTTGAAACGATTTATTGTGGTCTCATTTTTTTATATTGTAACATCCTGGCATTGTAACAGGGGTGTGTTTTGTATATGTATGTGTAATATATATATATATATATATATATATATATATATATATATATATATATATATATATATATTTATATAATGTATTTGTTTTCTTTTTATACGTTCACTTGCATCATCCGCCTTTTTTCCCATTTTGTATATGGGGTTGGGGTATCATGTCAACAGTGACTATCACCTACAGTTAATGTTCACATCACCAGGTGACTAGCTCTGCTGCAGGTATATTTATAAATCTTATCCCGGATATTCCCACCAAGAAAGATGGGCTATTCTGTTGAGGTTTGACATACCTTGTTTTTAGATTTTGCTGTTGGTCAGCTTAGTACTAGCACTGGAAAGATGCCCTTTAGAATCTTACATTTGCTCTGATTTCTGATTGCACACTGAGAATGACAGCTCGTTAATAGCTGGGACAGAATGGGGGGATTCACTGTTAGCCATTACAGTCACAGATACTGGAGCAAGCTACTGCTTGCCACTTTGGAGAGTAACCCCTACATTACAACACCACATTGCAAACGGAGTGTACTGACAGTATTTTACATGGCTGCTTACCTGTTTCTGTGCATATACTAACTAAGCTGTGTTTAGAAACAGAAATGTCAGCAGATAAGTAAATAATATCCACTTAAGTGCTCTTCCTTTGTTTTACTTCTGCATTTCAACAGCCTGTTCAACTTGCAGCAGTTGCAGCTGCACACTTTTGGTACTCTTCTGTCTAGCCCATACATATATGAATGCTACATTGGTTTTGCTCCCATTGCGACACTTCTGAGAATCTTTCCATGGCAAACACTTTTTTTAAAAACAAAAATTCTTAGCATTACTCTCATCTTCCTGCATGCCAGCCTTATGACATAACCTTTTCTTGTACTTCAACATTTTTCCTGAAATATGCATTCATTTCTAGCGTTCTTCTTTCCATTTGGAACTTGGCAGGTTTATATCTTACCATCCAGTCATTCATTTTCAATCTGAAAGCCTTTCAGATGTAGTTTGCATGGTTTTAAGTGTGCGGTTCATGTATTGTGTATTTGTTTGTAGGAGTGGTACACAGAGGTCCATTTTCTGCCACAACATTGAACAGAATCATTTTACATTACATAAGTTCATAGGTTGGTACTAGGCTATCGGCCCTAGGACCTGTACAAGAGTAGCCATAACAATTCCCTGGCTATTTCTTTCCACACTATTTACTTCCCTGGACCCCTGTCTAGCAGGGTGACTGACGTGATCCCCGAGGTGAATTTCCTTTCTCCCATCCAATCATCAAGGTTCCTTTTGAAGACGGCCAAAGAGGCGCTGTGCTTCACATGTATGGGCAGTCTATTCCAGAGTCTGGGGAGTCTCTGGGTCAGGAATCTATCCCTCCAGCATGTTTTGTTTATTGTGATGACACAGTTTAGATCCCTGGAGTGTGTGGCTCTGAGGGATTGGGATTTCTTTAAGTGCAGCATGTCCAACAGCTCGGGGTTTGACATGGCCTTGTAGGCTAAGCAGAGATTGCCTTTGAGTAGATGATATGTGACAGAGTATAGCTGGACTTTTTTAAGGTGGTCAGCATAGGGCATCTGCTTTAGGCCTGTGATTCTTTTAGTGAGGTATTTCTGCAGCCTTTCGAGTTGTTGCAGATGTCTTGAGAGGTACATAATGGGTCTAATGAGGGATGAGTACAGTGGGACAATGGCCTCCATTTTTCTGGATGAAAAGCCCTTAGTGATGAGGTGTGCCACATAAAAGGATTTCCTGACTGTTGTGGTGATGTGGTTATTGAAGTTGAGACCACTGTCCACCTGTGTCCCTAAGTCTCTTATCACACTTTCGGTGTTTAGTGTACTACCACCTATGTGATAATTCACAGGTACATGCTTTTTCTCAAAGTGGATAACCATACATTTCTTGGCATTGAGCTTGAGCCCATGGCTCTGGCCCCAAGCATCTGTTTCTGTAAGGCCCTTTTGTAGAGTATCCACATAATTTGGGGATTCAGTAATGGCTCCTAGTTTGTAGTCATCTGGGAACTTTGTTAGCCAGAGTCCCTTAGTGTTGGCCTGTACTTCAGAGAAGTAGATGCCAAATAAGAGCAGTCCCAGGACTGAAACCTGAGGTACTCCACTTGTCACTTGTCTGGAGCTGGATTTGGAGTAGGCTCCTTTTACAATCTGAGTTCTGTCAGTAAGCCAGGTGGCAACTCATCGAGTGACATAGGGATTAATGCCCGGCTTAGTAAGTCTAGCTATGATTCCAGAGTGGGGGATGGTGTCATAAGCATTGGCAAGGTCCAGATACGCCTTACCCTCGTCCACGGCTCTGGAGACTGATTCAAAGAAGTCAATCAGGTTCAGGAGACAAGATCGGCCCTTCACAAACCCAAACTGGGTGGTCCAGTGTTTAAAGGTTGCCAGTGTGTTTGTTTATAAGTTCCATGATAATATGTTCTATGGCCTTGCAGATCAGGCTCGTCAGACTGATGGGGTGGTAGTTCCCTGGGATCCAAAGTGGATCCTCCCTTGTGGAGTGGGATAACTGTAGCTGTGCACCACTCAGTGGGCACGAAGCCTGAGGTGAGACTATGATTAAACATGACACTTAGGTGAGGTGCCAGTTCATTTTGTAGTTCATGTAATACACAGCCCGGGATGTCATCTGGTCCCATGGATGCTGTATTCTTAGCTTTGGAGAGTGCATTTTTTACCTGTGTGGCCGTTATTACCAGACTTTGGCAATCTTCCAGTATTGAGTTGGGTCATTTAAAGGGTGAGAGGGGGGTGAAGTTGGCACTGATTTGATCTGCCAGGATATTTGCAATATCCTTGAGATCAGTATATTTAATGTCATTCTGTTGTAGCTCAGTGCAGATCTGAATATTGCCATTTAGATTCTTGACATAGTTATAAAATGCCTTGTGGTTGTCTTTGGAATCTTTGGCGATTTTATTTTCATAACTGGCTTTGGAGGATTTTATGAGGGATCTCCGCTTCTTACTGAGGCTGGTAATGGAGTTTTTTGCATCCTGGGATTTTCCTCTTTTCTGTAAAACCATAGATTGCTGTTTGCAAGTAGATAGTATTGTGTTGATATTTAGACATTACAGTAAATATTTGAATGTTATTCCTCATATCTTAAGCTAAACAAACATCTTTCTCCAGTCTACTACTTTTTTATTGATATGACTTTGTAAGTAACTGTATGTCGTGTAAGCAAGGCAATGCATACATTGTGCCTTCATAAGATTTGTATATTGTATTATAGTTGTTGGGCAAGTGATAGATGCTGATGGTGTGACATGCTGAAACTATATTAGTAAAGGAAATACGTTATTCAGCAGACGAGCAGATTTTGTTTGGATAAATCATTGAGTATACTTCAGTCTTGTTTGTAATAAAAAGAAGAGAAAGTAGCCAGTAAATGGGAAAATTAAATGTATACACTTATAATGCATTCATGAAAAAACTGAAGTAAATAACAGTGTTTGAGTGGAAGCGACATCAAGTTTGATAGGAATGTATAGACAGACTGGGAAGTAACAGAAAACTGTACTGAATAGCATGAAGGAGACAAAATGGTGTTTCCTTACAATATACAGTCTTAGCAGTTCTGTTGGGATTAATTGTGGCTCTATCATAACTGATGAACCTTTGCAGTCCCTCTGATTGGAAAATGACACTGAAATTAAACTTCATAAAGTGTAAGTTCTCAGCAAGTTTATACTGTGCAACTAATATCTGCAGTTGGGTAAAACTGAAGGGGAAGGTGTTTGGTAAAAGGATTAGTTCTGTCCACTGAGGATATAAAGGACATCATTCAGACAAAGCCAATCTTGCAAATTCAGTCTGTTTCGGTCATTATAAACAGGAGATTCAATGCAAAACTAGATATGTACAGTTCTGGCCCTGTCATATACCTGGCAAATATTGACTTGGTAACAAGTAGGACACTGGTCTGGATGTCACAAGCAGTAGTTACAGTTGCATGATGGCATAGTGTCTTAATGAAAAATTAGGACAGGGTGATCAGGGACTATGTTCAAAGCTAGTGATTAAACCAGGTTTGATAACAATCTGTCCTTGAATTCTTATTGTTTGATGGGACGTTTGTCTCAAACACTCTATCTTCTGCTGCACAGATTTATTCTATATAGGATTCAGATGCATAATCTGAGGTTTGCATAAAATTGGAGAAAGGGGAAAATATGCTGTCACAAAAGGAAATACTGACAGCCCAGATATCTGGAATTTTGCAAATAATTCTGTTATTTGTGAATATTGATATGATTCATACAGAAGTGTGTGTAAAGGTGTAAAGTACTGAGCTAAAATGTAACCACAGCATGCCCTGCCAACTTAGAATAGAAATGTATGTAAACTATTGTAATTGTGTAAATGTATATGTTTTAACAATTGAAACTAGAACATAGTTGTGTCCTAGTTGCCTGTTGCACATTTTTGGTGCATGTTGCGAGGGAACGATACTGTCAGTTTTACTTTTTTTTATGGGGCTGCTATCGGCCATTAGGAGTAGAGTGGTATCGGCATCCATGTTAACTAGTGCCTGCCTGGAGGTGGCCTTACTGAAGGTATAACTGCTAGAGTCTGATTTAATTTTGGCCTGTCAGACGTCACCCATTATTTCTGTAGTAGTATGTAGTAATTCTGCTCTGCTCCTGCGTCCACCCCTTGTTAGAGAACTGTGCCACAACTGTTAACAATTAGTTTCAGCTGAAGTGTTTTGATGTACACCTGAACTTTTTGCGGTCTGCTGAAATACAAGCCTGCACCAGATTGAGTTGTGCTACTGTTTTCTATCTGTGCATATTTCAAATGTTTACATGTAGTTACTAGTATTTTTTATTTAACGTATGTAAGTTTTCAGACACTGTGGGATTGGGAGTTTCCATAACTTCAATTGTGCTACATATAAATAATTTGGTTTGAAATTTGAAACACTTTTTATTGGACTTTGTCCTGATGTGACAAGACATTGGCTGCTGGTTAAGTTTTACAGGTTGTTACTCTTTCTGAATAAATATTTTTTATATATTTTTTCTTAGAATACAACGCTGCACTCAAGTTTAGAGATGGGTTAGTATTTGGAATAGTAAACTTTCAAAATATGAAATGTGACTAATTATATATGTTTATTTTATTAAACGTAGGGTTTTGTTTATTTAGTAGCTGTTGCCTGACCCTGTTGAAGGTGAAGCTCCTGTAGGTGCATTGTAAAATCCATCTTGGCCAAATAAAGGTACTGATTGCTTCACCTTTGTGTTCCAACTTCTCCCCATATGCAGTTGGTTAAATAGGAAATGGCAAATAAAATATTTTGCAGTACTTATCAATATAATTATGTTGTGCTGTTTGTATTTTTGTCATATCTTCAAGAAGTGATGATTTTTGCTGGTGATTTCATTCTACCTTAATTGATAAGGAAGTCCCAAACATATTTTTTTGAGAGTGGCTAGCATTACAAATTACAGGGTGTCAGACCAAAGTGGAGAGTTGTTGTTGTTAACTGTTTTTAATTACTTCTTACTTTGAGGCAGAAATCTGTTTTCTTAGTAGATTAATACATATTTTAATGAACTGTTGTGTTGTTTGCAGTCAGGATAATCTGTTTTCTTAGTAGATTAATAGATATTTTAATGAAGTGTTGTACTGGTCGCAGTCAGGATGGATTAACATTGTCTTCTTCTGCAAGCAGTTTACTAAGGTGAGAGTATGCAACTATATACATAACTTTGTCATGGAGAACATAACATTTACTACAGGTTTAAAAAGACATGACCTACTAATTTACAGATATGCAGAGAGACATGCACAGTATGTTTAACTGTTATGTTCTGGTGTGTATGCATTTTTATTATATGTTGGATTCTTTATTGCTGCGTATCGAGAAAAGCTGTTTTTCTGGAGTCTAAAGGTTAGAAGGAGGTGTTTTATACACTTCAAGGATTGTGACAATTTATGAGCAGTTTACAAATCATAAAGCATTATCTTTTTCCCCTGTCATACTGTATTTTTATTTAATTTTTTTATCAGTTAACATTAAGCAATGTGTATTCAGTTACAGAATAGTATAGTAAATTCACAGAGAGCCATTGTTTGGTTTCTGTTACATGATGTACTTTTTTTTTTTTTTGAATCCACATAAAGGTCAGATTTGTTTTTATTTTACATATGTTTACCAGGGAGGTCCGACTGGACAAAGCTGTCCATTTTCAGCAGAGGCCCAGGGAGAAAAGCTCCAGAACTATTGCTAACATACTATACATAAGATATTTACATGAGCGTTGTGTACATAGTTATAAAATATAGCAGATATGTGATTGCAGAAGATATTTACATGAGCATAGTGGTTTAGAAATATAATTAAAAGTATAGTAGGTAGTAACATATGATTGTTCATACAGTTTGTTTAGTACAGATAATGTTGAAGCTGTACTAAAGGTAAGACAAGAAAGGAAAAACTAAAAAACACTAGCCAGATTGTCAAATCAGGAGAATATAGACAAGATCATGTGAGGTTCATTGACATTTTAAGGGAAACTTGAAGACTGTGCATAAAGCACATATTCCTATCCAGAATTCATACCTCACTCTCAACCTCTTAGAGCAAAAAATCCGGACAAAACCTAAAATGATAGGGGAACAAGTAGGGACAGATTTTAAATATTTAACAAGTGTAAATCAACCCAGAAGAGTTAATGCTCAGCAGCAAAACGGCAAATAAGAGAAAAAATGTAAAAAACGAGCAGCTGCTGTGCAAAACAATGGAGAGTCCCAGTAAAATGTTGTTTTTCAGGAATCACAAAGACGCAAATTGGTGGAAAAATCCCAAGCAGGATAACAGTCAATTTTGCTAAAACAGTATATAATTTATTGAACAGGTTAGCGCTTTCGCAGTAGCTTCATCAGACCTATAATAGCAAAGCACTGAAACTGCATCATTTAAATACAATAAAAAAGGCGCCAAATCTATCAACATCTTAAAGATGTAAGCACTCATAAAATCATATAAAATAGAAATAACTATAAAACATATATAATCAATATATATAATCAACAACATGAATACTTTAAATTCATAAAAGTGTATATATGTTCATATACAAATTTGTACATACATAAAAACAAAAAATGTGAGAAATGTAACATATATGCAAATATAGTAGGCTCTACCCACAGTGTTCAAATATCATGATTTATTCTTTAACCTCCTTGATTTGAGTATGGGACGTAGTGGAACCTTCTCATTCAAGCCTGGTACTTTATCGGCCCTGAACTTGATTATCCAATTAATCTCTCTGGTCTCGGTGTAATTCTTAATATCCCCTCTCCTATATGTCTTAAAAATTTGTTCCAATACCCTAAACCTAAACTGATGTGCCGGGCCCTCATTCTTGGTGTGCTTGGCCAGGGCATTATGTAAGTTACCTTTCCTTGTATGGTACATATGTTCCCTGATTCTGTCTCTCAATATCCGATTAGTCTTGCCTCGTAATATGCAGGACAAGATATACGATGCAAGATAGACAACATCCTTTGACATGCAACTACCCTTGGTACGGATGTGGAACACACCAGACCCATATGGATAGTTAAAAATAGGGTCAGTTGAAATATAGGAGCAAAAATTGCACCTATTGCATGGGGTCATGTAAGGACCTGACAATGAAGTTGGTATGTAAGGTGCTTTAGGGTAACAAAGTAACCTTTTAAGGTTTTTCTTGTTCCTGTAGACAAATCTTGGTCGTTCACCTGTTAAGGCACTAATAGTGGGATCCACCGATAGAATGTGCCAATGTTTGGAAAAAATATCTTTGACAGAACTAATGTCTCTTGTATAATAGATGGGAAAGGTGACGCTATTATTCACATCATAGGAATCATCTTTCTTCCCATTGACTCCTGTGTCAGCTGTATAAATTTCTTTAGCTCCCTCCGAAAAGTAGGGTTTAGCTCTGCCTTCCCTGAGACTGTAAATATCATCCATGCCTTTAGTTATATCCAAACTGCTATAACCTCGTTCCATGGATATAACTAAAGGCATGGATGATATTTACAGTCTCAGGGAAGGCAGAGCTAAACCCTACTTTTCGGAGGGAGCTAAAGAAATTTATACAGCTGACACAGGAGTCAATGGGAAGAAAGATGATTCCTATGATGTGAATAATAGCGTCACCTTTCCCATCTATTATACAAGAGACATTAGTTCTGTCAAAGATATTTTTTCCAAACATTGGCACATTCTATCGGTGGATCCCACTATTAGTGCCTTAACAGGTGAACGACCAAGATTTGTCTACAGGAACAAGAAAAACCTTAAAAGGTTACTTTGTTACCCTAAAGCACCTTACATACCAACTTCATTGTCAGGTCCTTACATGACCCCATGCAATAGGTGCAATTTTTGCTCCTATATTTCAACTGACCCTATTTTTAACTATCCATATGGGTCTGGTGTGTTCCACATCCGTACCAAGGGTAGTTGCATGTCAAAGGATGTTGTCTATCTTGCATCGTGCATATCTTGTCCTGCATATTACGTAGGCAAGACTAATCGGATATTGAGAGACAGAATCAGGGAACATATGTACCATACAAGGAAAGGTAACTTACATAATGCCCTGGCCAAGCACACCAAGAATGAGGGCCCGGCACATCAGTTTAGGTTTAGGGTATTGGAACAAATTTTTAAGACATATAGGAGAGGGGATATTAAGAATTACACCGAGACCAGAGAGATTAATTGGATAATCAAGTTCAGGGCCGATAAAGTACCAGGCTTGAATGAGAAGGTTCCACTACGTCCCATACTCAAATCAAGGAGGTTAAAGAATAAATCATGATATTTGAACACTGTGGGTAGAGCCTACTATATTTGCATATATGTTACATTTCTCACATTTTTTGTTTTTATGTATGTACAAATTTGTATATGAACATATATACACTTTTATGAATTTAAAGTATTCATGTTGTTGATTATATATATTGATTATATATGTTTTATAGTTATTTCTATTTTATATGATTTTATGAGTGCTTACATCTTTAAGATGTTGATAGATTTGGCGCCTTTTTTATTGTATTTAAATGATGCAGTTTCAGTGCTTTGCTATTATAGGTCTGATGAAGCTACTGCGAAAGCGCTAACCTGTTCAATAAATTATATACTGTTTTAGCAAAATTGACTGTTATCCTGCTTGGGATTTTTCCACCAATTTGCGTCTTTGTGATTCCTGAAAAACAACATTTTACTGGGACTCTCCATTGTTTTGCACAGCAGCTGCTCGTTTTTTAGATTTTAAATATTGCTCTTACAAACTTAGAAAGTTGATAGAATAATAGATTTTGCATTAGCATGACATTTCTGAAGGATGTGGAGTCTTAAACTCAAATGTTTATCAATATTTAATGACTTCAACCCTCAGCTATTTGCCAGAAAAGTACAGATTTTAGGAGCAACACACAAAAAATATGAGGCAAAAATCTGGACATTCTGTGAAAATCTGTACAATTGAGATGTGTGCTTACTGCAGTATTAAGTTTTCCTTGCATAAACATGTACATATGCAAAAATCAAATAGTTTTATGTATTTATATTTCGTTGTTGTCCAGGTTAGCATGATGCACGTGTTAATCATTGGTGTAGCTGAAACGCATCAGAAAATGTTTTTTTTTAATCCCATACCTGACACTTTTATTTTTGTTTTTTTGTTCAGTAACATAATTGATAGAAGATCTGCAAGATATTGACTGCAAAGGTAGTAGTAGCCCATTTGATTCTTTAGGCTGTCTTATAACTTCAAAGCCAATGCATCCGACAAGAAGTGAGCATTCAGATATAGTAGCAATATGGTATAGTTCATTACTGACGGCAATTCGTTTTCAGAATTCTTCACGTTGTAGGTTTTGCATCATTTTAGGATGCAGATAAAATAAGTTGAACTGAGCAGTGTTACTGCTGGAAAAGCAAGACGTCAGTGAAGAAACTAATGAGTCAAAATAGGGAATATAAATACTCGTTCTGTAATAAACTCTCAAAATCCACGCCTACTGTGTTTACTTGGTGTGTTTGTCGACTGCAAATCCTTGGCAACACTAACTCAATGCCAAGATTATCTGCTAGTGATCTTGCCTTACTGAGAATGTCATTCCTAAAGTGCTCTTCAGCATGGTTGTGGTGCTCCTTGAATATTTCAGTGAGTCTGTTGATGTGTTCTTGAACCTTTACTATACAAGTTGAACAGACTGAAACATCTGGGCAACAGGCTCAAGAACTGATGAGTGATTTGCAATAATGAAGAGAGAAATCACAAACGTGCATGAAGAGCACGCTGAGTAACATATGTGCCATTTTGTCTGGTTTCACCAGCAGTGCTCTTCTGAAGATCAGCCAGGTAGTCAAATATTTTCTCAAAGTTCTGACTAAACACACGAATGGATTTATATTTCTCGGTCCATCATGTCTCATTCAGATCATTGACTACAAGGTTTAGTCTGTGAGATTCACAGTGGATAAAGGCTGTTTTTGGATACTTTTCACGAATCTTTGCCTGACCACCATTTTGGATGCTTGCCATTATGGAGCAGCCATCATAGCCTTGTCTGAGTAATTTTTCCAGACCGCACTTTATGCATTCACTGACAATGACATTTGATAGACTGTGCATCTCTCACAACAATGGGAACAAAAAACGCAAACTCTTCTCAGATACAATCATCAACAAACCAAATGCCTAATGACAACTGCTCAATGTCTGAGATATCTGCAGTTTCATCTGCCAGTACACTAAATCCAACTGCCCTGTTTTCTGCACAAACAATCTCCTTTCGAAGTACATTTTCATATTCTGCCAACAGCTCATTTTGCACCCTATGGGATGTGTACCAAGCATTTCCTGCAGCTGTTTCACTGTGCTGTTTCAGTATTGTGTCACCAGTAGCAAAACGAAAATCTAACAAGTAACACAAATTTCCACCAGAGCCTTCTTTTCCACAGAGAGGAATGTCAAGGGTTGCACAGTAAATGGTAGATACAATTGGTTCCAATTTATTTTGGTTCTCTGCAATTTGTTTTGCTACTGCTGCATCTATCTGTGGAATAATAGCTGTTTCTGGCTTCTGTCGTGTTCGTGTATGAGAAAAACTGGAAGCAACTTCAGTAGAACCTTTGTGCCATGATGACTGCATGTGATTTCTTGCAAGACTCATTGAAGACATTGTATTTTATGCACACACTAGTGATAAAGCTGCCTTGCAACCCACGGTGAAGTGACTGAGGAAATAATACACAAGTTAAGCAGAGTGGGCCTTTTAAGACAGGAGAATATGCAAGCCACGGTGAGTACTAAGACAACCAACTATATCTGAATATAGTTGTTTAATAATGACATGCATTTCAGTTTCAGACTTCATATCATTCAGAAAATTTATTCTAACACAAATCCTTTTATTCTAGTGACTTTCAAATGTGTCCCTAGTTGGGGGCCTTTATCCCTAACATTATAACAGGCTTTGTCTAGATTGTGTTAACAGAGAGGTATGGTGTGTGCATGCCTGTATGTATGTATAAGGAGGAGGAAGTATACCCCTCAGCTGTCCAGGTTTTTGGAGAATGTCCAGATTTTTGCCCCATATTCCTCCTAAAAAGCATTGAAGCTGCTAAATAATGACAGACGTTTGAGTTTTAGATGTCATATCCTTTAGAAAAATGCATACTAACATAAATCCTGTTATTCTAGCAATGTTCTAAGTTCATGAGAGCAATATTTATAATCTGCTCCTATTTATTTTAGGCTTTGTCCAGATTTCTTGCACTTAGAGGTTGAGGTGTGTGTTAGAGAGAGTGAAATGTCCTAGAGTTAGCAGGTGGAATTTATTTTCAAGTGCATTTTCAAGGAATTGTTTGCTTCAAGGGAAGAGAGTTTTACTGCTGCTCATGCTAAGCCTGCTTAAAATGTGTAACTGTTTTGTTTAGCAAATGGTATCACTATTGTGGGATAGAATTTTTAAAGCAGCACAGCAGGTAGCATACTTGCATCTTGATACAGAGAGCTATAGGTTCTGCTCCTACAACACGTAGATTTGTATTTTAAGGGGGTGTATGTCCTCCTTTGGATGAGATGCCTAATAACTATGAACTTGTTTTTCAGCTTGCCACCCATTCCCTATTGCAATATACCAGCTTACCATTTTTTTTAATATAACGTAGGCAATTTATTCTTCAAGGGCAGCAGGCATTAAATTTGTAGATGAAACACTGAAATATAAAGTTGTTTTCTAGCAACAACTTCTTCACTGGTTTCGGATCTCAATGTGGAATTATTCAGATGAGTTATACTTCTGTGAAGATTCTGCATATTGATTGATATTGGTGGATTGTATGACAGAAGTTTGAGTAGAGTGGCCCTTTATGGTTGAAATGTTCTGAATTGGGCAGGTTGTCATTACTGGTTCATATCATATGATTTGCTTTATTGCTTAAAGGAAAAATGTTCAGAACTATAAATTTAAAACACACTCTAACAAGTGGTGCTGTATTATACAAGGGATATAATTCAGTTATTATATAGTATAATTAATACAGTCAGGAAGGAGAATCAAATAACTTTTGCATGGTTCTAAAAATGCGTGCAAGGAGCCTATGATTTGAAAACAGCCCAAAGGTAAACTTACCCTGCCACCGGCCAGATGCATTTTCTTTGAATGCAGGTTTCAATGTTTTGGTGAATGTGGGTTTCAAAGGTAGAGAAGTTTTAATGCTAAGCCTGTTTTCATTGTAAGACTATTGCTTTGTTTAGGTTTAGTAAATGTCTATCAGTGTTTGTGCTATAAAATTTTAAATAAAAGTTGTAAATGAAATCCAAATATCTGTCATCATTGTAGAAGTAAAGCATAAAACAGTATGCACACTGAAAGATTTGAACAGTGTCTATGACAAATGGGGAAAAATAGCCAAGTAATGGGACACTGGAATGGCTGCGTGGGTGGGGGTGGGGGTAGGGCCGTATGGGCGGGGCATCAGAGGAGGTGAGGTTTTGTGGGTGGGGCATCAGAGAGGGTGGGGTTGTGTGGGCGGGGCTTGGGTTTGCACCCCCCCTGTAAAAAATCCTGCGGGCTCCCTTGCATAGTGCCCTTTTATGCAGCCCTAATCAGGCCCATAATAGAATACAATGCCCCTTTTGGGATGTACCTTACCCGACACCTGCAGCAACTAGAAAGACCCCAAAAGTACCTCACAAAAAGAGTCAAAGGACTCAAACAGATGCCATATGCTGCTCGGTTAAAAAAAACTCCAGCTCTACTCAGTTGCATACCGCCTACTTCGAGGCGATCTATGCCTGACATATAAAGCTATGTCCAACCCAGAATTAATGAACTTGCTCCACCTCAGAAAATCCAAATCCCTTAGAGCTACGCGCTTGAGGGATCTGAACCTCTGCACAGAAATAAACAGAACATGTTGGAGGGATAGATTCATAACCCAGAGGCTCCCCTTGCTCTGGAATAGAATCCGAGTCCATGTTAGGCAGACCCCCTCACTGACTCTCTTCAAGAAGAATCTTTCTGAGTGGATGGGGGATCATAGGTTTACCCCAGGGATTACTTCAGTGTCACTACTAGACAGAGGCATGGTAAACTAACCTTAAAAAGGGCACGGTAAACTCAAATCAAAGGGTGGCGAAAGCCAAACACACTTAGGCTAGGCTTATAAATGCCTCAGGGCAGATAGCCTAGTATGAACCTATGAACCTATGAATTTAAGTACACTTTTATCTGCTCTTTTGCATATAGTATTGTATTTAATTTATTTATTTGTGTTTTTCACTGAATATTAACTCAACTGAAGTTGTGGCTGCCTCTCTACAGAGGACTTTTTAGAATTTCTGTGTAGCCATTGATAGCAGTGGGGGTAGTTTCATCTCATCACTGACATTCTGTCTCACCTTATATAAGTGGTACATTTTGAGTTATCTCTGCTTAATATCAGAGCTTTGGCCGGCTAACATCTACCTGAAATCAGCTGGATGTATAAGTGAATTTAAGTACACTTTTATCTGCTCTTTTGCATATAGTACTGTATTTCATTTATTTATTTGTGTTTTTCACTGAATATTAACTCAACTGAAGTTGTGGCTGTCTCTCTACAGACTACTTTTTAGAATTTATTTATAGCCATTGATAGCAGTGGGGGTAGTTTCCGTTCATCACTGACATCCTGTCTTGCCTTATATAAGTGGTACATTTTGAGTTATCTCTGCTTAATATCAGAGCTTTGGCTGGGTAACATCTACCTGAAGTCAGCTGGATGTATAAGTGAATTTAAGTACACTTTTATCTGCTCTTTTGCATATAGTACTGTATTTCATTTTTGTTTTGTGTTTTTCACTGAATAATAACTCAACTGAAGTTGTGTCTGTCTCTCTACAGAGTACTTTTTAGAATTTCTGTGTAGCCATTGATAGCAGTGTGGGAGGGGTTAGTTTCAGCTAATCACTGACATCCTGTCTTGCCTTATATAAGTGGTACATTTTGAGTTATCTCTGCTTAATATCAGAGCTTTGGCCAGCTAACATCTACCTGAAATCAGCTGGACGTATAAGCAAATTTAAGTACACTTTTATATGCTGTTTTGCATATAGTACTGTATTTAATTTATTTATTTGTGTTTTTCACTGAATATTAACTCAACTGAAGTTGTGGCTGTCTCTCTACAGTTAGTTCCCTACCCACCCTCCCTGTTCTTGTTTTGGTATTAATGTTGGTGGCTTTGAAATTGTCCGCCCCTCTTGTAGATTTGTATTTGGATACTCCTTCTGGGCCCATCTCATTTGCTCACTCATCTGAGGGCAGTGAGATCATATTCTGATTTCAGGCGCTCCTACTGTATACAAAGAGAGCATTTGGGATGGACAACCCCTGTAGCCTCTTAATCCTGCTCTGTTCCTTCCCTCCAAAAAAAAAAAAAAAAAAAAAATATATATATATATATATATATATATATATATATATATATATAGGTTCATAGGTTCATACTAGGCTATCTGCCCTAGGGCATTTATAAGCCTAGCCAGAGTATGTTTGGCTTTCGCCACCCATTTTAAATTAATTTTGCTATGCCCTTTTTCGAGGTTAGTATACTGTGCCTCTGTCTAACAGTGACACAGAAGTGATACCTGGGGTAAACCTACGATCTCCCATCCACTCATCAAGATTCCTCTTGAAGAGAGTCAATGAGGGACTCTGCCTAACCTGGACTGGGATTTTATTGTGAATCCCTTCATGATTAGGTGGGCTATATAAAATGTTTTTCTAACCACTTTGGCCACGTGGTTGTCAAATGAGAGATTGCTATCAACTTGGGTCCCCAGGTCCCTAATTACTTCTTCTGTACTTAATGGATTACCACCTATGTGATAATTTGTGGGCACTTTGTTTTTGCCAAAGGGGATGACTATACACTTTTTGGCGTTTAGCTTGAGGCCATGGCTCTGGCACCAGTTGTCTGTTTCTATGAGGCCCTTTTGGAGGATGCTTGTGTCGGCTGGAGAGTCGATTATGGCACCCAGTTTGCAGTCATCTGCGAACTTGGTCAGCCACAGTCCTTCTGTGTTGGCCTGTACCTCCGAGAAATATATACCGAACAAGAGAGGTCCCAGGACTGAGCCTTGTGGGATGCCACTTGTAACTGGTTTGGAGTCTGACATGGCTCCAGCAATTCTAACCATGTGGGTTCTGTCCTTGAGCCAGTTTGCAACCCATCTAGTGACATAGGTGTTTATATTTAAGCTGGTGAGCTTATCTATAATGCCCGAGTGGGGTATTGTATCGAAGGCTTTTGCGAGGTCCAGGTAGGCTGTGTGGACCACCTTCTCTTCGTCAATGGCCTTGGTGACTGTTTCAAAGAAGTCGACCAGGTTTAAGAGGCAGGATCTGCCCTTAACAAAGCCAAACTGGGTAGGATCCAGTGTCTGTAGGTCCCCAATTTCTTTATTTATGAGGTCCATGATGATCCTTTCCATAGCTTTGCAGACCAAGGTAGTCAGGCTTATGGGTCGATAGTTTCCAGGGTCTGTTGAGGCACCACCTTTGTGGAGAGGGACCACTGTTGCTGTACGCCACTCTTTGGGTACATATCCTGTAGTAAGGCTGAGATTGAACAGTAGTTTTATGTTTGGGTTTAGCTCTTCTTGGAGTTCATGTAGGACGCAGCCCGGGACACTGTCTGTTCCCATTGATGCTGTGTTTTTTGCTTTGGAGAGGGCGGCTCTTACCTGAGCATCTGGGATGTCAGGGGGGGCAGCACTCTGCTGGGATAGATATTTGCCCTTTTGATGGGGAGGGGGGGGAGTTTGCGCTGAACCTGTCAGCTAGGATGTTGGCAATGTCTGTGGGTTCGGTGTATGTTTTGTCATTTTGGACTAATTCTGAGCATATCTGGGAATTCCCACCCAGGTTCCTAACATAACTAAAGAAAGCCTTGTGATTATCCTTAGCGTCCTGTGCAATTTTTCTCTCAAAGCTGGCCTTAGACGATTTTATGAGTGCCCTTAGTTTTTTGCTAATACTGATCAGAGATGCCTTCCATTTTTGGGATTTTGCTCTATCATGTAGTAGCTTCCTCCTTCTATTGTATAGTTTGTTTATGGCTGGGGTCCACCAGACAGGACGTCTGCCTTTGGAGGACTGGGTCTTGGTTTTATTTGGGATTGCATGATCCATGCATTCCTGAAGGTGTTCATAGAATACATTTATAAAGGATTCTGCGGTCTGGTCCGTATTTTCCACAGGCCTGGGGGCTTTGAAGGATTCCACCTCGGTTTTGAGGAGTGCAAAATTTGCTTTAGAGAAGTTTTTCACTGTGGTTTTCTGGGCAGGGGGTGGGGTCGGGATGTGAATATCCAGTGAGATCAGTTTATGGTCTGATCTTGCCAGTGAGGGATACACTTCTGGTCTGGAGCATAGAGTCCCCATGTTGGTGATGATCAGGTCCAGTATGTTTTCCCCTCTTGTGGGAGTGGTAACAAGTTGTTCCATAGCATTTGAGTTATGAATTCTAGGAACCTTTGGGCTAGGGTGTTGGAGCTAGAGTAATGCTCCCAGTCTATGTTTGGGTAGTTGAAGTCGCCCAATATAATGGTGTTTGGAGAGAACTTCATATTTTCCAGTGTTCTCAGGAAGGCCGAGTGGGGTTTCTGGGTTTGGGAGGGTGGTCTGTAGCAGGCTATAAACTGGAAGGCAGTTTTACCCACTGTTAGTTGCACATGGATAGTCTCTGATGCTTCCTGCTTTGCCACCAACCTGGAGGTGTGGGTACCTTTGATGAATATCGATACTACCCCTCCTTTTGTGGTTCGGTCTGAGTTTTCGGGCTGAAAAGCATGGTATGAGGTATAACCTGGTAGGGCTGGGGTGCTCTCGGGAGCTCTGAACCAGGTTTCTGTTACTGCACAGATATCGATGTTCTCCATGCTAAGGAGAGTTTCAAGTGCGTCATCTTGAGGTTTAGACTTCTGGCATTGAGTAGCATTACTCTTAGTTTCTTATCCCTTGTGATGCCTATGGAGGTGGGTTTGTCTTTTGAGCCTTGCCTAAAAAAGGCACTATGGGGGTAGCAAGAGCCTTTGCCAATATCCGAAAGCCCAGGGGTGACAGGTGCAAGCCGTCCCCAGCGAAGCATCGTGGCTTGTCGAGCATATCATCCCAGGTGTACCAATTTCAGTAATAAACAGTTCAAATATGTAGGCACTATAAACCTTTAACCAGAAATTCCCAGCTCAGAAGGGCAGAGTCCAGCCTCTCCTCCCACAAGAGTGCAGACCACAAACCTTCTTAATGTAAAATAACTGGCCTGAAGCCCAAGTGCATAAACCAGAACTAACACACTTTAGGAATAACAGACACTGAGCTCTCAATCAGCAGTTCCCAACTTAGAAGGATGAAAGCTACCTGTCCTGCCACCACAGTGCATGCCACAAACCTTCCTAATGTAAAACAACTGGTCTGAAGCCCAAGTGCTTAATCCAAAAGACTTAGAATGATAGCTACACTTTAATCAAGTTACTACCAAGCAGTAATAAATACAATTGAATACTTTAAAGAATGCCTGGATTAGTGCTCAAGTTATACAAACAAAGCTAGATTCAGCAGGCCTGGATCTAGTCTATTTTATTTATTTTATTTTATTTTACATTTGTTAACTGGGCTAGTCTGACTGGATATATTTCCATTTTCAGCAGATGCCCGGGGAGAAAAGCTCCACATAGAGACAAAACAGTTACATAATATGCAAAAAATGAACAGAATAATATGTGGTGGGAATAGACAATATATAGTATTACATCATAAGATTCAACATCCATGACATAAAAAAAGGACAACTTATTTAACATTATTTAACATTTTAAGACATAAAAAGAAAGTATAAAAAGAAAAGACATTAATAGAAAAAAAAAGAGTAAGCAAATTAGTTAAATTTATAAACTATCAGCAATAAGAAAAGTTACCATTTGGAGGAAGGATAGTTGAGAGGTAACCCTTTTAAAGTGGAGGTAGTATACCTTTGAAGTAAATAGAAGGTATAAAGGAGAGGGAGAGAGAAAAGGAGAGGAAACTCTGGAAGTCAGAGTTTTAGTTTTAAAGCAGGGACATAACCAGTGACTTTTAAGGTAAATTCTAAGTTTTTAGAATGCTATGCTACAGCAAAAAAAGTGTACCAATTTCAGTAAGAAGCAGTTCAGATATGCATGCACTATAAGCCTTTAACCAGAAATTCCCAGCTCAGAAGGGCAGAGTCCAGCCTCTCCTCCCACAAGAGTGCAGACCACGAACCCTCTTAATGTAAAATAACTGTCCTGAAAGCCCAAGTGCTTAAACCAGAATTAATACACTTTTAGAATAACAGACACTGAGCCCTCAGTCAACAGTTCCCAACTTAGAAGGATGTAAGCTACCTGTTCTGCCACTACAGTGCAGACCACAAACCCTCTCAATGTAAAACAACTGGTCTGAAGCCCAAGTGTTGAAACTAAAAGGCTTAGAATGAGTTACACCAAGCAGTAATAAATACAATTGAGTACTTTTAAGATGACGCAAAAGCAAAATAAAGTAGGAAGAAACACAAGTACAGTAAAAGCAGGTGAATTTTTTTTTTTTTGAGAAAAGTAGCAAAAGCAGTAGTAAAAACAATTCTCATGCAGTGCAAGCTGGCACACTTGAATATGTAGCAATATTAGTCCACACACAGTTTGAAAAAATGTAATTAAATTAAAAAGGACTAAAAGCAAGTGCAGAAAGGGTTAATTAGGTAGAGTGTGGTAAAGAGATGGGCCTGGGGGAGTGTCTTAGATCAAATCTACAGTGGGGCGGGCACTGCAAAAGCCACCAAATTTAAACTACAACCAAGAACTGGGAGGGGGTGGGGAAAAACAGTTTCAACACAGATGTGAGGAATGTGCAAATTATAAAGCCAAAAAATATATACTGTTCTCTCTCTCTCTCTCTCTCTCTATATATATATATATATATATATATGGTTACCTATCATTTCATCAAAAGTTCATTTCATCTAAAGTTCATTCCATCGAAAGTTCATTACATCGAAAAGCATTTGCCCCCTTCCCCAATGTTGTGCGACCCTGGAGTTGATATATATAGTTAGGGGGGGTGTGGGGGGCACAGCCCCCCACATTGGGGGGTGTGGGGGGTGAAGCCCCCCACCTAAAATGCTTTTCGGGGTAATGAACTTTCGATGGAATGAACTTTAGATGAAATGAACTTTCGATGAAATGATAGGTAACTATATATATATACAACAGATATCTAAGCAAACAATTTAGCTCTATAATACAGAATAATACAGAAAAGTACACTCAGCTCTATATATTTGCAGATAGTTCTGTAAGGCTGTCTCTAAAACTAAGGTTCCAATTTGAATGCAGATTGTTAATAGGAGAAGGTTACTGTTAGCTTCCTGTCGGGAACCAGAATCCGCCACATAACACAAGCACTAAGGTCACTCCAGAACAAGTACAAATATGACTCTGTCATTGTTCATGTTGGTGTGAACTACCTGAGCTGTACTTCCCTGGACTACATGAAAAGAGACATGGAAGAGCTCTCTGATCATGTAGCCCAGGCTGGTATGACCCTGACTCTGAGTAGCATCCTGCCCTCACCAAGAATGATACCTCAGTGTAAAGAAAAAAATGATCAATTTCAACAACTGGCTAAGCTTCTGGTGTCATTCAAAGGGGATCCAGTGTCTGTCAGCCTGGGATGACATGCTCCACAAGCCGCATTGCTTCACAAGAGATGGCTTGCACCTGTCACCCCATGGCTTTCAAATACTGGCCGAGGCTCTTGCTGCCCCCATAGTGCCTTTTTTAGGCAAGGCTCAAAATTCAAACCCACCTCCATAAACAGCACAAGTAAAAAACTGAGGGTTATGCTACTCAATTCCAGGAGTTTAAATCTCAAAGTGCATGCGCTTGAAGCACTCCTAAGTATGGAAAACATCAACATCTGTGCAGTAACTGAAACCTGGTTCAAGACTCCAGAGAGCACTCCATCACTACTGGGCTACAACTCATACCACACATTTCGGCCACAGAACGTGGACCGAAACACAAAAGGTGGGGGTGTATCCATATTCATCAAGGATACCCACACCTCCAGGTTAGTGGCGCAGCATGATACCTCTGAGGTCATCCATGTGCTACCAACATCAGGCAAATCTGCAATACAAATTGTGGCCTGCTACAGATCACCCTCCATGACCCAGGACCACCACTCCGCCTTTCTGGAGACAATGGAAAACATGAAGGTCCTATCGAACACTCTGATCTTGGGAGATTTCAATTACCCTACCATTAACTGGGAAAACTACTTGAGTACAAACTCCCAGGCTCAGCACTTCTGGAATTTATTAACTCAAATGCCCTGGATCAGCTGGTAAACTCCTCTACCAGAGGCCACAACATATTGGACCTGGTCATCACCAACATGGGCGACAGGTGCTCCGTACCGGAGGTCAACCCATCACTGGTTAGATCAGACCATAAACTAATCACCCTGGATGTCCACACCCCACCAACACCCCCAACCAAGGAAACCACAGTGAAAAACTTTTCTAAAGCAAACTTTACCTTACTTAAGTCAGAGGTGGTAAGATTCACAGCCCCCATGCTAAAGGATAACACTGCCCAAGATGCAGGATCCTTTACAATTGCACTCTATGAGCACCTACAAGGATGCATGGATCATGCCATCCCTAGCAAAACCAAGACTCACTCCCCTAAGAGAAGGAAACCAGTCTGGTGGACCCCTGCCATAAACAGGATACACAACAAAAGGAGGAAACTAGTTCAGAAAAAAAGCAAATCCCAAGAAGGAAAGACATCCCTGATCAGTATCAGTAAGAAACTAAGGTCCCTCATAAAATCATCCAAGGCTAACTTCGAAAGAAAAATAGCCAAGGACTCAAAAGATAACCACAAAGCCTTCTTTAGCTTTGTCAAAAATCTAAGTGGCAACTCACAGATATGCTCTGAGATAGTGCAAAATAGTACAAAATATACTGAACCTCCTGATATTGCCAACATACTGGCAGATAGATTCAGTGCAAACTTCACCTCCCTCTCACATTCAAAAGGGCCCATAACAATACCATCAAAGTGTAGTGTCCCAGAAATCACAGAAGCACAGGTGAAAACAGCCCTTTCAAAAGCCATAAACACAGCATCAGTGGGGCCAGATGGTGTCCCAGGCTGCGTCTTGCACGAACTACAGAACGAACTAACCCGCCACCTAAACACGCTGTTCAAACTCAGCTTCTCCACAGGCTACATGCCCATAGAATGGTGCACAGCAATGGTTATTCCGCTCCACAAAGGAGGAGCCACAACTGACCCTGGCAACTATCACCCCATAAGCCAGACTAGCCTGGTCTGCAAAGCTATGGAGCGCATCATCATGGAACTCATTAACAAAGACATTGGGAACCACCAAACACTTGACCCGACCCAGTTCGGCTTTAAGGGTAGATCATGCCTACTAAACCTGGTTGACTTCTTCGAGACAGTTACCAAGGCCATAGACGAGGGAAAGGTGGTTCACACAGCCTACCTTGATCTCGCCAAGGCGTTCAACACCATTCCTCACTTGGGTATTATAGAAAAACTCACCAGCCTGAACATAAATCCCTATGTCACAAGATGGGTTGCCAACTGGCTTACAGACAGAACTCATCCAGTAAGAATAGCAGGCTCCAGGTCTGACTCTAAACCAGTCACAAGTGGTGTCCCGCAAGGCTCAGTTCTGGGACCCCTACTGTTCAGCATACATTTCTCAGAAGTACAGGCAAACACGGGAGGACTATAGCTAACCAAGTTCGCCAATGACTGCAAACTGGGAGCCATAATTGACTCTCTGGCTGACACGGACATCCTCCAAAAAGGCCTTACTGAGACAGACACCTGGTGACAAAGTCATGGCCTCAAACTAAATGCCAAAAAATGCATAGTCATCCCGTTTGGGAAAAACAAAACACTCACGAATTACTACATAAATGGCAGCCCCCTTAATACAGAAGAGGTAATAAGAGATCTGGGGACCCAGGTAGATAGTAATTTCTCCTTTGACAATCATATTGCCAAAGTAGTTAGGAAATCCTTCTATGCGGCCCATCTAATTACTAAGGGGTTCACATCTAGAAATAAAGAGTTTATATTGGCCCTCTACTCGTCACTCATCAGACCCATCATAGAGTACAATGCCCCATTTAGGATGTACCTCACAAGACACTTCCAGCAGCTTGAAAGACCACAAAAGCACGTCACCAAGAGGATTACTGGCCTCAAACATATGTCCTATGCAGCCCGACTGAAAAAACTCCGGCTGTACTCAGTGGCATATCGCTTACTCAGAAGTGATCTCTGCCTGACTTACAAAGCCATGTCCAACTCAGAACTGATGGACATGCTCCACCTAAAGAAATTCAAGTCACTGCGAGCCATGCGCTATAGTGAGCTAAACCTCACCACAACAATAAATAGAACATGCTGGAGGGATAGCTTCCTGTCACAGAGACTCCCCATGCTTTGGAACAAAATTCCTAACTACATTAGGCAGAGCCCCTCACTAACACTCTTCAAGAAAAGCCTTGATGAGTGGATGGGTAACAGAAAGTACACCCCTGGGATCACTTCATTGGCTCTGCTTGACAGAGGCTCAGTTAATTAATCAATGGGGCAGCGAAAGCCGACACACTCTGGATAGGCTTATAAATGCCCTCGGGCAGATAGCCTAGTACCTACCTATGAACCTATGAACACATATATATATATATATATATATATATATATATATATATATATATATATATATATATATATATATATATATATATATATATATCTTATTCATCTGCTCTTACTGTAACTGTCTTAGTTGCTCTTCTGCATGTTGTTATCTGTTCAGTCGCTCTTACTCTGCACTTATTACTGCTTGTTAGTAGCCTTCTAATTTACTGCCTTCTGCATTTGTTTTTTAGTCATTTGCTAATTTAATTGCATTTATTTGAACTGTATTTGCCGTAGTGTTGTTACACACTCGGGTGTGCTGGCCTACACTACAATTTGAATTGTATTTACTGCTGTTTTAGCTGCTTTTCTGTAACAAAAAAATTTTCTAAGCTTGTTTCCTGCCTTTCCTGTAACTAGACAAGTCCAGATACAGACTTGCTGTATCAAGGACTGTTGGTAAGCTTTTGAGCCCCCCGTGCCTTTCTGTGTTGGAGGGAAGCCTTCCAGATTATCAGTGGGAGTGGTAAGCACTAAACAGCCTATCTACCATGGGAAGAGTGGGTTTTGGCCCTGAAATTGTAGTTCATTGGCCATTTGGGCAGTTTTTACATCTCTTTCTACTTTCTGGTTTAAAGCTCATTTTGCATTTGGTCCCCGCCTTTCCTATAACTAGTGTAATCCAGGTACATATTTGCTGTATCCAGGACTGTTGGTAAGCTTCTGAGCCCCCCCAGCCCTTCTGTGTTGGAGAGAAGCTTTCTAGATTATTAGTGGGAGTGGTAAGCACTAGGTAACCTATCTCCCACAGGAGGAGTGGTTTTTGGCCCAGAAATTATAGTTTATTGGCCATTTGGGAAGCTTTTCCATTTCTTTCAACCTTCTGATTTAAAAGCCTGTGTTTGCACTTGTTTCCTGCCTTTCCTGTTACTAGTCTAGTCCAGGTACAGATTTGCTGTATCCAGGATTCTTTGTAAGCTGCTGAGCCCCCCCCCCCCAAGCCTTTCCGTGTTGGAGGGAAGCCTTCTAGCTTATCAGTGGGAGTGATAAGCATCAGGTAGCCTATCCTCCATGGGAAGAGTGAGTTTTGGCCCAGAAATTGTAGTTTATTTGGCCGTTTGGGCAGTTTTCCATCTCTTTCAACTTGCTGGCTTAAAAGCCTATGTTTGTACTTGTTCCCCACCTTTCCTGTAACTAGTCTAGTCCAGGTACAGATTTGCTGTATTCCAGGACTCTTTGTAAGCTTCTGAGCCCCCCAAGCCTTTCTGTGTTGAAGGGAAGCCTTCTAGCTTATCAGTGGGAGTGGTAAGCATTAGGTAGCCTATCTAACACAAGAGGAGTGGTTCCTGGCCCAGAAATTGTAGCTATTGGCCGTTTGGGCAATGTTTTCCATCTATTTCAACATTCTGGTTTAAAAGCCGCACTTGCACTTGTTTCCCACCTTTCCTGTAACTAGCCTAGACCAGATACAGAGTTGCTGTATCCAGGACTGTTGGTAAGCTTCTGAGCCCCGCAAGCTCAAGAAACTGTGTTGGAGAAAAGCCTTCCAGCTTATCAGTGGGAGTGGTAAGCACTAGGTAGCTTGTCTACCATGACAGGAGAGGTTCTTGGCCCAGAAATTGTAGTTTATTGACCATTTGGACAGTTTGTCCAACTCTTTCAACTTTCTGGTTTAAAAGACCACATCTGCGCTTGTTTCCCATCTTTCCTGTAACTAACCTACTGGGTAGCACTAGAAAGCCTTAAACTGTTACAAGCCTTCTAGCTTAGGAGAGAGACTTTGGAATGATTAAGTATCAGTCTTCTGTACTTTCTTGCTTTACTTAACTGTTTTCTGCCTAAACACAGATTTTCCAGCATTTATTGTGATTTAAAAGCTTGTTTTTTTTTCACATTTTGTACTTATTTGACTGCCTGCACTTTTAAAAAGTTGTTTTTTGTTTAAATAATTTGTTTAACTGTTGTAGGCTACACAGTAAAGTGCGATAGCCTTTTCTGATCGTTTGTAGTTGTTTAAAGCTGTTTTAAGTGTATTTTTTTTTACTGTTTTTGCCTTATCTTTAAAAAACAAAACAAAAAAAAAAAATTTCCTTGTTTCCCGCCTTTCTAAGCTAGTATAAACCAGTTTTCAGGCATGTGCTGAATTCAGGGCTGTGATACTAGTTTCTGAGTTGCTCATACCTTACTTGTATAGAAGGAAGTTTCTCTGTTCACCTGTGAGAGAGGGGAGCTTTGAGCAACCTATCTGTCCCTGGAGGAGTGGTCCCAGCCCGGAAGTTATTAGTTTATTGGCCATTTTGGGCTAATTTCTATCTCTTTCATTTCCCTACTATAAAAACTGTGTTTGCACGGTTTTGCGCACCGGGCAGTGCTGGTTAGCTACGGTTAAATTATTCCCGGCTCCACTAAGTTTCCTCTTCAGTTTTTCCTTTGAAACTAGTTTAACTCTCAACCTAAGCACTCAAAAAGCATCTTACAGCCCAGCACTTGCTCAGACCTAATAGCAAGCAATAATATACCCTGACACTGAATGCCCAGCAGGGCAAGGCTCTTTATTCACCCCTCACCAACCAAGTGACTAAACAGCTCACCCTACTATTCAAGCATGACCAAAGGGCAACTTCAGGTGCACTCTCCAGTTCATCTGGTGAATCTGAGTATCCTGAGGCAATGTCACAACTGCCTCATGTCCACAGACAACCCTCTCCTCCTACCACAAAGCACTAACATATGCGAGAGATGCAATTATACAGCCAAACTGGAAGCTAAGCTGTCTCTACCCAAGACTGGAAAAGACAGTCAAGAGGAGAAGGTTAACACTTGCACTACAACTCTAGCTGCACACAGACCTACTAAAACAGCACTGGCAAAAAATACGCATAAATACACAAAATCATCCCCGGAGGCCCTAAATAAAAACCTGCTAAAGCATCAGAGACCTCCAAAGCAGACACCCAAACAACCTGCACTTCCCATCACAAACCAGACAACACATAAAACAAAAAATCAGTGTGCCGCACAATCCCAGCCCTTAAGGTGAAATAACATACCTAACACACTAGTAATAGGTGACTCTATAGTCAGGCACACTGATGTCCTACTCACTAGGCTGGACAAGCAGAAGGTTACTGTTAGCTGTCTGTCGGGAGCCAGAATCCGCCACATAACACAAGCACTCGGGTCACTCCAATTAAAGTACAAATATGACTCTGTCATTGTTCATGTTGGTGTGAATGACCTGAGATGTACCTCCCTGGACTACATGAAAAGAGACATGGAAGTGCTCTCTGATCACGTAGCCCAGGCTGGTATGACCCTGACCCTGAGTAACATCCTGCCCTCACCAAGAATGATACCTCAGTATAAAGAAAAAAATTATCAATTTCAACAATTGGCTAAGCTTTTGGTGTCATTCAAAGGGGATACAGTGTCTGTCAGCCTGGGATGACATGCTCGATAAGCCGCGTTGTTTCGCAAGAGACGGCTTGCACCTGTCACCTCTAGGCTTTCAAATACTAGCCAAGGCTCTTGCTGCCCCCATAGTGCCTTTTTTAGGTAAGGCTCAAAAGCCAAACCCACCTCCATAAACAGCATAATTAACAAAAAACTGAGGGTTATGTTACTCAACGCCAAGTGTTTAAATCTCAAAATGCATGTGCTTGAAGCACTCCTCAGTATGGAGAACGTCGATATCTGTGCAGTAAATGAAACCTGGTTCAAGGCTCCAGAAAGCACCCCAGCACTACCGGGCTACAATTCATACCACACATTCCGGCCTCAGAACAGGGACCGAAACACAAAAGGAGGGGGTGTATCCATATTCATAAAGGATACCTACACCTCCAGGTTAGTGGCACAGCATGATACCTCTGAGATCATCCATGTGCAACTAACATCGGGCAAATCTGCAATGCAAATTGTGGCCTGCTACAGATCACCCTCCATGATCCAGGACCACCACTTCACCTTTCTGGAGACACTGGAAAACATGAAGGTCCTACCAAACACCCTGATATTGGGTGATTTCAATTACCCTACCATTCACTGGGAAAACTACTCGAGTACAAATTCCCAGGCCCAGTGCTTCCTGAAATTCATCAACTCAAACGCCCTGGATCAGCTGGTAAATTCCCCTACCAGAGGTGAAAACATATTGGACCTGGTCATCACTAACATGGGCAACAGGTGTTCCACACCGGAGTTCAACCCGCCACTGGTTAGATCAGACCATAAACTAATCATGCTGGATGTCCACACCCCACCACCATCCTCAACTAAGAAAACCACAGTAAAAAGGCTTTTCTAAAGCAAAATTCACGTTACTTAAGACAGAAGTGGTAAGTTTCACAGCCCCCACGCTAAAGGATAATGCTGCCCAAGATGCAGAAACCTTTACAAATGCACTCTATGAGCACCTACAAGGATGCATGGATCATGCCATCCCTAGCAAAGCCAAGACTCACTCCTCTAAAAAAAGGAAACCAGTTTGGTGGGCCCCTGCAATAAACAGGCTATATAATAGAAGGAGGAAAATAGTTCAGAAAAAAAGCAAATCCCAAGAAGGAAACATATCCCTGATCAGTATCAGTAAGAAACTGAGGTCCCTCATAAAATCATCCAAGGCTAACTTTGAAAGAAAAATAGCCAAGGATTCAAAAGATAACCACAAAACCTTCTTTAGCTATGTTAAGAATCTAAGTGGCAACTCGCAGATATGCACTGAACTAGTGCAAAAATAACACAAAATATACTGAACCTACTGATATTGCCAACATCCTGGCAGATAGATTCAGTGCAAACTTCACCCCCCCCCTCTCACCTCCAAAAGGACCCACAACAATACCGGAAAAGTGTAGTGTCCCAAAAATCACAGACGCACAGGTGAAAACAGCCCTTTCAAAAGCCAAAAACACAGCGTCAATGGGACCAGATGGTGGCCCAGGCTGCGTCTTGCACGAACTACAGAACGAACTAACCCCCAACCTAAACACACTGTTCAACCTCAGCCTCTCCACAGGCTACATGCCCATAGAGTGGCGCACAGCAATGGTTATTCCTCTCCACAAAGGAGGGGCCACAACTGACCCTGGTAACTATTGCCCCATAAGCCTGACTAGCCTGCTCTGCAAGGCTATGGAGCGCATCATCATGGAACTCATTAACAAAGACATTGGGAACCTCCAAACACTTGACCCAACCCAGTTCGGATTTGTTAAGGGCAGATCATGCCTACTAAACCTGGTTGACTTCTTTGAGACAGTCAACAAGGCCATAGACTAGGGAAAGGTGGTTCACACAGCATACCTTGATATTGCCAAGGCTTTCGACACCATTCCCCACTTGGGTATTACAGAAAAACTCACCAGCCTGAACATAAACCCCTATGTCACAAGATGGGTTGCCAACTGGCTTACAGACAGAACTCACATGGTAAGAATAGCAGGCTCCAGGTCTAACTCTAAACCTGTCACAAGTGGTGTCCCACAAGGCGTGGTCCTGGGACCCCTACTGTTTGGCATATACTTCTGAGAAGTACAGACAAACACAGGAGGACTATGGCTAACCAAGTTCGCTGATGACTGCAAACGGAGAGCCATAATTGACTCTCTGCTGACACGGACATCCTCCAAAAGGGCCTTACTGAGACGGACACCTGGTGTCAAAGTCATGGCTTCAAGCTAAATGCCAAAAAATGCAAAGTCATCCAGTTTGGGAAAAACAAAACACCCACGAATTACCACATAAGTGGCAGCCCCCTTAATACAGAAGAGGCAATAAGAGATCTGGGGACCCAGGTAGATAGTAATCTCTCCTTTGACAATCATATTGTCAAAGTAGTTAGGAAATCCTTCTATGTGGCCCATCTAATTACTAAAGGATTCGCATCTAGAAAGATGTTATAGTGCCCCTTTACTCATCACTCGTTAGACCCATCATAGTGTACAATGCCCCATTTGGGATGTACCTCACAAGACACTTCCAACAGATGGAAAGAACACAAAAGTACTTCACCAGGAGGATTGCTGGTTTCAAAAATATGTCTTATGTAGCCCGAATGAAAAAAAACTCCAGCTGTACTCAGTGGTATATCACTTACTCAGAGGTGATATCTGCCTGACTTACAAAGCCATGTCCAACTCAGAATTGATGGACATGCACCACCTAAAGAAATCCAAGTCACTGTGAGCCACATGCTCTATTGAGCTAAACCTCGCCACAACAATAAATAGAACATGCTGGAGGGATATATTCCTGTCACAGAGACTCCCCCATGCTTTGAAACAAAATTCCAAATTACATCAGGCAGAGCCCTTCACTAACACTCTTCAAGAGAAACACTGACGAGTGGATGGGTAACAGAAAATACACCCCTGGGATCACTTCATTGGCTCTGCTTGACAGAGGATCAGTTAATTAATCAATGGGGCGGTGAAAGCCGACACACTCTGGCTAGGCTTATAAATGCCCTCAGGCAGATAGCCTAGTACCTACCTATGAACCTATGTGATATAAAGGAGCTTGAGCAGGAGGGGGTGTATAAATATTTGGAAATTGATGAAGGATTGACAATAAAACATGAACAAATGGGACTAAAACTTAGTAAGGAATATTTTAGAAGACTAAAATTAATACTGAAAACAGCCCTGGCATCTACACAGATGACTGCAAGCTGGGAGCCATTATTAACTCCCCAAGTGATGCAGACATCCTACAGAAAGGCTCACTTAGACCAATGACTGGTGTCGAAACCATGGCCTTAAGCTTAATCCCAAAAAATGCATTGGCATCCCCTTTGGGAAAAATTCAGTTCTCACTAATTACCACATCAATGGGAGCCCACTGAACACTGAAGGCATTATAAGAGATCTGGGGACACAGGTTGACAGCAACCTCTCCTTCGATCACCACATTGACACTGTGGTCAGAAAGTCCTTCTATGAGGCACATTTCATTACCAAGAGTTTTGCATCCAGGAAGAAAGAGGTCATCATTTCTCTCTACTCTTCCCTCATTAGACCAATCATAGAGTATAATGCCCCATTTGCATGTACCTCACTAGACACCTGCAACAGCTGGAGAGGCCACAAAAGTACTTCACGAAGAGGGTCCTAGGCTTTAAACACATGTCCTACATGGACAGATTAAAAAAACTCCAGCTATTCTCTGTCTCTATCGTCTACTAAGAGGCAATCAATGCTTGACTTACAAAGACATGTCTGACCCAACTCTGTTAGAAATGCTACATCTAAAGAAATCCTAATCCCTTCACACCACATGCAGAGACCTCAACCTCCTTACCACAATCAACAGACATGCTGGAGGGACAGGTTCATAACCCAGAGACTGTCCATGCTCTGGATTAGACTTCTCATACATGTCAAGCAGAGCACCTCACTGGCCCTCTTCAAGAGAAATCTTGATGACTGGATGGGAAATAGAAAGTTCAGCCCGGGGATCACTCCAATGACTCTGCATGATAGAGGCACTGGGAACTAACATCGGGTGGCACAACACCAGGGCACTTCTATGGGCTAGACTTGTAAAGACTCCTGGGCCATTAGTCTAGTACACACCTATGAACCTATGAATAAAGTCCAAGCTATAAACCAACTTACTTTCCCTCTCCTAACTTGCAGTTTTGGGGTGATTGACTGGCCCCAAAAAGGTATTAGATCAGTTGGAGAGAAAAACAAGAAAAATGCTGCATGCTTATCAAATGATTTATAAAAATCACTGTATACCAAGATTATATGTTCCCTGTTCTATAAGAGGTATGGGTCTCCTTGAAATTGATTACATGTATAGAGCTGCAATTATAGAACTGCATACATATCTGTTGACCTTACAAGACCCAAACATAGTGAAAGTTTTAAAACATGAGGAGAACAAGTCTAAGATGACTTTCCTGCTTACTTTAGCAGAAGCGTGTCGGTGTCAAGTGGGAATGGAAATCAAATCAGAAATAGACAGAAATCAGGAAGCAACTGAATGTGCCAAAAGCAAAAGAAAGAATATAAGGTGAAGGGTAGGATGAGAAGGCAAGAAATGTGGAATATTCATACATTTAGTTGCAAGTACACAAAACTCTGGAACACCCTCATGTCAATCAGGATCTAATGCAGGAATGGTTAAGGAGAGGTGAATTTAAACCAAAAGACGAAAGGTTAATATTGGCAGCCCAGGATAGTGGGCTATATACACATTGGTTTACAAAGTCCATTGAACATGTCGGAGAAACAGATAAATGCAGGTTTTGTAAAAAAAAAAAAAGAATTGAAAACAGTCTCATATCTTGTTGTTGGGTGTGATACACTTATGGCAGAAGGACTGTATACCGAAAGGCATAATAATGTGGCAAGACTGTTGAATTGGGGATTGTGCAAACATTATGATACTGAAGTAGCTGAGAAGCATTGGAAACGTGAGCCACAAGGAATTATAGAGAATGATGATGTTGCTATCACATGGGATCACCCATTACCGACCGTTCAGAAATAGACGCGAGAAAACCAAGTATAATAGTCAGTGAGAAGAAGACAAAACTAGCATTGATCATTGACATTGCTACAGCCACTGATTGCAATGTCTTACATAAAGAGAGACACAAAGTCATAAGATAGCACAATTGCAAGGGCAATGTGGACGAAGGCTACCCAGACAGTTCCAACAGTAACAAGAGTAACGGGTCTCATAAGTAAAAATTTAAAATCATATTTAGATATGTTACCAATACATGTAACTCTGTATAAATTGTAGAAGGAGTCAATTCTGGACACACTTCAGGTGTTGCGAAGGACACTTTTGGATAACATCAAATATTGAAACAATACTAATTTCATGATCTTTAATCATCATACTTTGACTTCGGAACGGGGTTAATTCCTGCCATGGCATTAGAAACCCAAAAGACTTGAAGAAATTAAACTAAGAGAAAATGGGTAAGTCTTAACAATTCTGTTTATTCTTATGGGTGCTCAAGAGAAAAGGGTTCAGTTGTTCTAAGTAAATTTATTTATTTATTTATTGACATTTGATGACCAGGAAAGCCTGACTGGGTAGGTCATATTTTCAGAGGATGCCCAGGGAGAAAAGTCCCAAAGTATTACAAAAGCATTTTAAGAACAAAAATTTTACAATTTTCAAAATTATACCAAATTAAACACAGTGTGCCAACAATGGTCAAAGATAGATACAACCTATATGACTGATTTAATATTTAGAGATATTTTAGTCAGTTTACAGAAATTAAAGCTAAATTTGTATAATACAAACAGGAATTGCAATATGAAGTGAAAAAAGTGAGTTAAGAAGGGGGATTAAGGCGGTATAAAGTAAAAATAGGTACTTGTTTATATGTAGGGATATAGTTTGTCCTAGGGTTGAGCAAGACCAGAGACAGGCTTTGGCTAGGAAGTTTTTCGGAATGGTTTTAAATGACTGGAAGGAGGGTGCTGACCTGATGGATACATATAAGGAGTTCCAGCCCTAAGCAACATGGTATGAGTATGCAGATTTAATAAGCTGGATGTGTCAGATGCTTGGTTGTATAGACTGGGAGCTTGCCACCGAGAGAGTCTGACATTGTACCTGTGGTGCTGAATTTACTAGGGTCTGATACTAGGATCCAGTCTAATAAGGAGTTTGATGTTATGCTATAATGTGTGGGGCAATTAAATAGTGGTGTGAAACCATGAAGTTCATACTGGATGTAGGGGAATTAGAGATTATGTCCAACTAATTGATGTTAACGTCATCTAGTAGTATGCTGTCTTGTGGAATTGTTATAGATAGCCAATGTAGGATATTTTCCAGCGTAGCTGTATTGTCACCAGAAAGGATGTAAAAGACAGTAATATGCATTTATTTATTTTTAGGAAGGCAATAAGAAGCTCTGCTAAATTGAATTTTGATACTGGTTTGTTGTTGTGGAAAATGTGGTAGTTGTTGGGAAATATTAAAGAAATACCACCACCCTTCCTCTTTATATGGTCATTACAAATGATATTATAGCTGGTGGGTATAATTTCAAAGTCACGTATACTGGGTTTTAAGCCAAGTTTCAGTTAAAGCACAATATAAAATCATCACTTAGTAAACATTTATTGAATTAACCAATACATGAAAAGAGTGTCATAATATATACCAAAACACCAACAACTGAAATTACATACATACTTGTTAAAGGGCACAGGCTCAACACACATAAATCTTGTCTGACTAGAATGAAATCAAACCTAAGGCAACACTCTACCCAGGTCTTTTCATTATTCTACACAGTCGTAGAACAAACAGAAATGTCATAACACATGACACATACCTGCACCATGAAGAAAGATGGTGACTGAGTGGAAGTGGAGACCAAATTGAGGAGAGATTAGCAGAGCAATCAGTTTATAGCCAGTACAGAGTAATTAAGGAAGCACAAAATAGAACATGTTTCCATTTATTTATTGAATATAGATACCAGGAAGCAAGGGAGACTAAGTGACTGGCATATTTATTGAAGTCAAGAGAAAAGACAGTGGCCAAGTTAAATTTATCACAAACAGCCCAGCTGTCATTTTAGATGATGCACTAACTTACAGGGTACACAGTGGATGAGCTTGAAGGAGCCAGTCTCTCAGAAGAGAAACTTCAGAAAACTTAGCTTTAAGCCCATACCCTGACCATATTAAAAGTAGGGACAATGCTGTCCTATCCTTGCACACTGTGTTCTATCTCTCGCTCTCTCTGCATTTATGTAATTATTGTAGCAGCTTATTTATTACCAATATGATTTCCATAATGATATAAATAAAGGCCGTGTATTTACGAATGTATGCTGTAATTAACATAGTTGTAAATCTGTATTACCTAGCTACATTTAATTTATTTTTATTTTACATGTGTTAACTAGGTGAGCGCACAGGTCCAAGGACACTTTTCAGACACAGCCTGGACAAAGGAGGCAATTATTAATAAAAAAAGAGAATGCAAAATCCAGTCAAATACAAAACTGGTTGACAGGAGTCTATTAACAATACATACATGCATACAAATATTTCAAGCACAGGCAGTAATGCTTTGGTGACTGCTTCAAAGAAGTCTGTCAGATTTAGGAGACATGATCTGCCTTTTACAAACCCAAACTGGGTGGGGTCCAGAGTTTGGAGATTACCAATGTCTTTGTTTATAAGTTCCATGATGATACGTTCCATGGCCTTGCAGAACAAGCTCATCAGGCTAATGGAGCGGTAGTTCCCAGGGTCCGTAGTGGCTCCCCCTTTGTGGAGTGGGATAACCATTACTATGCACCATTCAGTGGGCACAAAGCCTGAGGTACAGCTATGACTGAACATGGTACTTAGGTGGGGTGCCAGTTTGTTCTGTAGTTAATGTAGAACTCAACCTGGGATGTTGTCAGGTCCGATGGATGCTGTGTTCTTGGCTTGGCTTTAGATAGTGTGGTTTTTACCTGTGCAGCCATGATTACAGGAACTTTGCATTCTTCCGGTATAGAGATGAGCCCTTCAGGGGGTGAGAGAGGGGGTAAAGTTAGCACTAAACCTATCTGCCAGGATGTTGGCAATATCAGTTGGTTCTGTATATTTAGTGCCATTGTGCTGTAACTCAGAGCAGATTTGAGTGTTGCCATTGAGATTCTTGACATAGCTATAGAATGCTTTGTGGTTTCTTTAAAATCAGTGGCGATTTTGTTTTCGTAACTAGCTTTGGAAGATTTTATGAGGGATCTCAGCTTCTTATTGAGGCAGACCAGAGAGTTCCTCCAATCATGGGGTTTTACTCTTTTTTGCAACAGTTTCTTCTGTTGTAGAGTTTGTTTGTGGCAGGGAACCATCAGATTTGCTTCCTTTTTTTGGAGGATATCATCTTGGTTTTGTTAGGGATAGCACGATCCATGCACTTGTGTAAGTGCTTATAAAGTGCATTAGGATTCAATAGTCATACCTCTATTGTCTGTCTGCATGGGTGTCGTGAAGTTTGCCACTTCTGTGGGTCTATATTAGAAAACCGAAATTTCGAGTGTTCTAATATCGACCCATTTTCAGCGAACGCTGAAAATATCGAAGAAACAGAAAACTGAATTTTTTCTTAGGGAAAGAATTCGGTTGTCCGTTTCTGTTGCTTCTGTATTTTCAGCACTGTGGTGGAAAGTTACGGGTTGGGTTCAGATAAGTGTGTGATTGTGTGGACATAAGGGTTAGGGTGGGTTAGGTAGGTTAGGGTTAGGGCGCGGGTCAGGTAAGTGTGTTATTGTGTGGACGTGAGGGTTAGGGTGAGGTAGGTGAGTTAGGGTTAGGGCGTGGGTGAGGTGACTGTGCGATAGTGACAGATCTTAGGGCTAGGGTTAAGGTAAGTGGATAGTTAGTGGTGTATGTACAGTTTAGTGTAGGGTTAGGTGTAAGAGTTTAGGTGTATGTGTGTAGATTGCTGTTTGTTTGGTGTGCTTGTGTTATGTGTATGTGTTTTGGAACAGCAATATTTTTCCCTAGGAAAAAAATGTGCTGTTCTGTATGTTCGATGTTTTAAATTTTCAATTAATAGGGTTAGATATTAGAACACTCAAAATTTTGAAAGTTCGGTGTTCTAATATAGACCCACTTCTGTCTTAAGAAGCATGAAGTTGGCTTTGGAGAAATTTTTTACAGTGGTTTCCCTAATGGGGGGGGGGGGGGATGTGGATGTTTAAGGTGATTAGCTTGTGGTTAGATCTAACCAACAAGGAATTGACCTCTGGTGTGGAACACCAGTCACCTATGTTGGTAATGACCAGGTCTAGGATATTGCTGTTCCTGGTGGGGGTGTGGATAAGTTGATCCAAGGCACTGAAATTTATGAATTCCATAAAACGTTCAGCAAAGAAGTTGATATACAAGTAGTTTTCCCAGTTAATGGTGGAGTAGTTGAAATCTCCTATTATTAGGGTGTTGGGTTGTACCCTAATATTTTCCTGTGTATGAAGAAATGAGGAGTGGGAGTCCTGGGGCATGGTGGGGGATCTGTAGCAAGCTACAGTTTGGATTGCGGTCTTGCCCAGAATTAGTTGCACTTGGATAATCTCAGATGCATTATGCTGAGCAACTAGCCTGGAGGTGTGGATATCCTTAATGAATATGAACACGGCTCCACCTTTAGTGCTTCAGCCCAGGTTAGGTGGCCAAAAGGTGTGGTATGACTTATAGCCTGACAATGCAGGGGTGCTCTCTGGAGCCTTGAACTAGGTCTCTGTCACTGCACAGATGTCGATGTTCTCCATTTTAAGGAGTGCCTCGAGTGAGTGCATTTTGAGGTTTAGACTTCTAGCACTGAGTAGTATTACCCTCAGATTTTGCTTGCTTGTACCTGTTACGGTGGTGAATTTGTCATTTGAACCTTGCCTAAAAAAAACACTATAGGGGTGGCAAAAGCCTTAGCCAGTTTCTGGAATCCCAAGGGTGACAGGTGCACGCCATCTCTGGCAAAGCATCATGGTCTGTCGATCATGTCATCCCAGGCAGACAGATACTGGATCCCCTTAGAATGATGCCAGAAGCTTAGCCAATTGTTGAAGTCAGTCATTTTGTTTTTGTACTGTGGTACCATTTTGGGTGAGGGCAGGATGCTACTAAGGGCTAGTGTCTTACTTGCCTAGGCTACAAGATTGGAGAGCTCCTCCAAGTCTCTTTTCATATAGTCCAGGGTGTACATCTCAGGTCATTCACACCTACATGGACAATGACAGAGTCATATTTTTACTTGTTGTGGAGTGAACTGAGTGCATGCATTATGTGGCAGATCCTGGCACCCGACAGGCAGCTGACAGTAACTTTCTCCTTGTTTAGCCTGGTGAGTGGAACATCAGTGTGCCTGACTATAGAGTCACCTATGCCTAGAGTGTTGGGTATTTCTTATGCCTCATGGGCTGTGGCTGAGTGGCACATTGAGTTTGTGGGCTATGTGTCATTTGGGTTGTGTTGGGGGGTGGAGGTTGCTTGCGTTTCTGCTTTGGAGGTCTCTGTTGCTTTATGCTCCCTTATAATCTGTAATTAACCTTCTGTGCATTGGTTTAGATTTCAGTTTGGTAGAATTATCCAGCAACAAATTAACCTTTAAAACCCCACAATCACTGCACAGCAACGGTGGTAAAACCTGACATGAAGTAACAGTAATTTCTTTAGGAACACAGACAATGTCTAGTATGTTCCATTCCCTGGTAGTTTTTTTTTTACAATATGAAGCTTCATATGAATAATCATAATATTCATGTGAATAATTTCCTTACTAATATTGTCGAATCATTATTATTCCAGTCTGCGTCTGGTAAATTTAAATAACCAGCTAATATTATTATTCTTCCCTCCTGTGTTTCAAGCAAGAAATATATGAAGTCCCCTAGGTCATCTGCACTTGACTTTGTTGGTCTATGCATTGCAACAATTGTTATATGGTCCAGGGTTGTCTTTATAGTCACAGGTACACAGTTTATAGTATTGGTGTTATCACTGAACATATAATAATCACAGGTCTCATAACTATCTTTAAACCCTATCATAACACCTCCACCTGACTTTTTGTTAGAATGTCTGTTACAGTAAAAACATTAATACCCTGACAGAACTAGTTTCCAGTAATTGTTCTTTAGCCATGTTTCACAAACAATAATAACATAAATCTCGTGGGAATGTAGCATATTTTCCAATGAAAAAACTATTATAATTAATGCTCCTAGCATTAGCAGCCGTCAGAGATGCATCAAATATTGCTATTTGTAAACTGTTACATTTTTGACCTGGCAAAAATCCTGCCTAGTGTTTGTCAAATACTGGCAAAATATCTGCTGCAAAAATTATCTTCCCATATCTTGACAAATGCATGCTATCCTGTCTGAACACACGTCCAAAATAAGGCTTGGATGCTCTACACATTTCCATTTTTTTAAAATAGGACATTTTTTCTATGTAGGTTTTTACCCAAAAAATCTTTTCATTCACCTGATCTGACTATACTTGCTATATGTGATTTGTGAAAAACACGTCCTAACATTAGTACAAGGTATACTATCTAAGAGAGCTGTAAGTTCCCTACTAACAGTCAGAGAGTCCTTAGGGATGAGATCATTTGTAGCTACATGAATAAAAACATATCTGCACTTCCTTCAGTTAAGGCATTCCAAGGCTTGTCTCACATCTTCTATTTTTGCTCCAGGCAAGTATAACACTATTCAGTGTTCATTATCTTCTCTGCATGTTCCTCTAATAATTAAATCTTCAATTACAAGAATATCTTTTCTCACCAGATTGGAAAAATCTTCAACTTCTAATACAGTAATATCTGCTCTATCAATTGTTGCAAAGGAATGATCTTCATCACCGTTAGTCTTATTAATCTCACTGTTTTCATTGCGTGTTAAATCCTCATCTAGCTGGCTTTGTACATTCACAGCTTGAGCCATGTAATCAACATCTGTCTTTCTGTTCTTTTTTCCTACAGTAATACTCTTCAATCCTTCCACATTCAATTTTGATTTCTTCCTTTTCACCTGCCCCTTGCCTCTTTTTTCTACCTTCTCTCTTGAAAAAATGATGCATTTTTCCGTAGAATGAAGGTTTTCTGTTAGAAAAATGTTATCATGAGTCTATATTATAATCTCAAATGTTTAAAACTTCGAATCACTAAAGATTGAACTTTAGTGATCGAAGTTTTAAACCATCAAAACCAAAAAAAAAAAAATAAAAATAAAAAAAAAAAAACTAAATAGTGTGTAGGCAGGGGGTCAAGCCCCCCTGAACCCCCACACCCCCCCTACTTAAATATACCAACTCCGAGAACACACTACATTAAAGTAAACAGAAATCTCCCCCTACGGAGATTTTCCATTTAAACATTTGATGTAGTGCGCTTTCGGTATTCTTGTGTCGACAATATCGTATTTGATATTGTCAGACTTCAAGATTTTAATATAGACCCATTATCATTCCCTGTAATCTATGTGTAACATAACAAAGCAGTGTCCTTCTTAGTAAACAGTAAATATTTTCTTTACAAACATTAATCAGTTTCTTTCTTTCTTTCTTTCTTTCTTTGTTGTGAACTTTTTCCTTTCTTTCTTTTTCTGTTTTCTTCTAAACACTCAGAATCATCACATTGCTGAATACTTGGATCCAGAATTCCAAAGTTGTCAGGGGCATCATCTTGTTTCATAGTGGTTGAATGAGCTTTACAGGAAATAGACAAATCATTTCCTAAATTTGTTCTATTTGCACTTTGCCTAACATTATTTATCTCAATTATTATTTCACTCATTGCGGTGGTGGTGCTGCGGTAGCATTGTCGCCTCATAGCAAGACGTTGTCCCGTTTGATTCTCAGCTAGAGCGTCTTCTGTGTGGAGGCATACGTGAATGGGGCATGCCTTCGTTGAAGGTTGAGCATCAGGGCTGGTAACATGGTATGTAAAAATCAACTACCAATCATTAACGGACCGGAGTTCCGCTGTGGCGACCCCTAACTGGGAAAAGCCGAAAGACACAAACAAACAATATATATAACAATAGTTCTCTAAGCCATGCCAGTTGCGCAAGTGCAATCATCATCTTTAAGTCTAGATTTACTTCTAATAATGGTAAGCAAATCATCCAACTTTTAACATGAAGAACAAAGATCACCAGTGTTATCAGGTGTTACCTTTAAATATGCTTAGCATTTATTATACTGTACAAGATATAAGCGCTTTAGCTAATCATTAATTGCAAACTCATATAAGGAATCCATATTCAGCTTCAAACAAAAAATTATAAAAGAAAAAAATAATCAAAATCAGTAACCACAGGATTCAAAGAGAACTTAAATCAACTTCTACAACAAAAATCACACTAGCAAATCAAATTCTATGACAAAAATCACACTAGCAAATCAAAATCTATGACAAAAATCACACAAGCAATACGCAACTACTAAAGTAAGTACATTAAAGTTGTTCTGATCATACAAGTTCTGAAGGTCAGACAAAAGCTGTAATTCCTTCACGTCGCGCACAAACTAACAATAATAAAGCCCCAAAATGTAGGAAGAAAAATAAGTTCAAGCTTATAGAAAGTTAGCTATATATGTCACCAGAAACTGTGTCAAATGCAAACATTGTGGAGAGGCTGACAGGAATCTATTCAAAACAATAAAGTTAAAAAAATGACAATAAGATCAAGCTAATTTAATTATTTAATTATGTAATTATTAGTTGAAGTATTATAATCTGATTTGCGATGTTTAAGAAAAAGGGCTGTAGCCCTGCCAAACTAGAGAAGCTGGTCTATCATGATGTGAGATAGTTGCCTGAAACATCAGTTCTAGGTGTAATACTGCAGTAAAAAATGTTTCTATTTTTATTTTACATTTGTTGACCGGGCTAGTCTAACTGGATATATGTCCATTTTCAGTAGAGGCCCGGAGAGAAAAGCTCCAAGCATGAATAGTGACAAAGTTAACAATATATAAAAAAGACAAGTAAAATCTCAATACAGAGGCAGCATTGGTCAAAAGAAAAATTATAATAATAAAATTATAAACTATAAAAATTATACTAAAAATTATACTAAAATTATACTAAACACAATAGTATGTATGAGCAAAACCCAATTAAGAGAGAAAAGCCCTTATATTTTATCCTCTTACTATGAAGAAAAGAGTAGTAACTAGATTTGGAGGCATAGGTTAGAGGGAAAGGGGTAAGAGCAGGAAGGGGAAAAAGATATCAGTCTGGGTTAGCACATGGACAAAGCCAATGAGTTTTAAGATGTTCTTTAAGATTTTTTTTAAATAGAGAAGTAGAAGCAAGGGTTGATAATTCATAAGGAAGCTGATTCCAGTTTTTACCTGCTGTGTTCGAGAAAAGTGAGTCACCAGCTTTGTTGTTAGATTTAATCGAGGAAACTAGGAGCTTATTAGCAGAGCGTAGTGTAGCTAGATTTTTATATGGTGTAATCAGATCAGTGAGGATATGGGTGTTGTTGGGGTGGTAAAGGATCTTTTGAGTGATAAGTAATTGTTGACAGAGTATATGGTTCTGCAGTTCTAGCCATTCAAGTTGTTTGAGGTTGAGGCAGTGGAAAGTTTTAAAGGGGGAACGTGTGATGAATCTAGCTATGCTATTATAACAGGTGGAAAGTTTGGAGAGGTTATTTTTAGATATATTAGTATATATAGCAGAGGCATAGAAAAGGGTAGAAATGAGGTGGGTCTGGGCAATAGTTTTCCTGGCAGAAGGGGTAAGGAAGGGTTTAATTCTATAGAGGGTACCAAGTTTTTTGTTAACAGACTTTATGGTGGAGTTGATGTGGTCATCGTAGTTGAGAAGATTATCAATTGTTACACCTAGTGGGCGGGTTGTAGTATCTGGGGTTATGTTGGTAGCATTGTTAGGGGTTACAGAGAAGAATGGATTAGGTGATTTAAGAGTTGGAGTAAAAAGCATTAGTTTTGGTTTTTTTGGGGGGGATTTAGGAGGAGGCAGTGTTGCATAAACCAGTTTTCAACATTATGAAAAACAGTTTGAGTGAGGGACTGGAGAGAGGCTATATTCTTAGCTGTACAGATTAAGGTGGAGTCATCTGCATACTGAATGCAGGTGGCTTGAGATATGTTCATGTGTAGATTGTTAATAAATAAGGAAAAAAGAAGGGGACCTAAGATAGAGCCTTTGGGTACTCCAATATTTACTAGAAGTAATGAAGACAGATTGTTATCCCAAAGTACTGCTTGCTGTCTATTTTCCAGATAAGACCTAAACCATTGTAATGCTTGTGGATCGATAGAATGGGCCTTTAGTTTGTCTAGAAGTAAGTTATGGTTAACCATATCAAAGGCTTTTGACAGGTCAATAAATAGTGCAGAGGAAGAAGAGTTATTGTTACGATTTTTATTTATAGTCAGTGAAGGATAAGAGGGCAGTCATTGTGCTATGGAATGGTCTGAAGCCATGTTGGCAGTTGCTAGTAAGTTATTTTGTAGTAGGTGGTTAAGTAGTTGTTTGTGAATACATTTTTCCATTATCTTAGCTAATGGGGAGAGTAAGGCAATAGGTCGAAAGTTAGAAAGCTTAATAGAAGATCCACCTTTATGTAGAGGGATGATGTGGGATACTTTCCATATGGTAGGGGTTTTGCCTTCTGAGATAGTTCAGTTAATAAGAATAGAGATGGGATAGTCTATGGCTTTTGCAGCAATTTGTAAGTATTCAGATGGGAGACGGTCAGCAGAAGGGGTGCAAGGTTTCAGTTTTTGAAGTAGCTTACAGATGAAAGATGTAGGTACAGGTTGTATTTGCAAGGAAGGAGATGAAGTCTTGGTGGTATTTGGTGGGGAAGCAGTAAAAGGAGGTAAAGAATTGGCTAGGGTTTGAATGGCTTCTGTAAAGTAGTTATTAAAGGCATCAGGAATCTGGTTGGAGTTATTATGGTTGAAACCTGCTGGGGCAGGAGTAATAGAGTGACCTGGCTGAAGAGGTTTGTTTATCTCTGACCAAAATTTTTGTGGAGTTTGTTGACTGGTTTGTTGGAGGTGAAGGTAGAAGTCTTTTTTATCTCTAAGAATATCCTTCTTGGTGGCATTTCTTAACTGTTTAAAGTGGAGGTGATCTGATGGACATTTGGTAGCTCTCCATTTAGCCCAGATTTTATTTCTGAGGAGCATCTTTTGCCTAGTTTGTTTTGCGAGCCATGGGGCAGATTTGGTTCTTATTCTAGTAGAGCGATAAGGTGCATGGTAATCTAGGATTTGAAGAAAGTTAGTGTTAAAGTAGGTCACAGCCTCATCAAGTTCAAGATGGGTCAGTGGTGACCAGTCACATCCTTGCAGTTCGTTTAGGAAGCTGTCTGGATTAAAGAATTTTTTTGAGTGGGAGGTTTTGAGATTATGAGTAGTTGGGATATGGACTTTTTGTCTAATAATGTAGGTAAGCATATGGTCATTGATATAGTCGGGAAGGGTTCCTGAAGTATAAGTTTCAGGGTGGCTATTAATAAGGTTCCAGTCAAGAGTAGTTTCCTTACTGCTAGGTTTGTGGATTCTAGTTGGAGTGGTTATTAATTGTGAGAATCCAAAGAGATTTATGTGGTTAGTAGGGTTAGGGGAACTGCAGGTGGACCAGTCGATGTTAAAGTCACCCAGTACAATGGTCTCCTGGGGTAGTTGGGTAGAGAGGTAACTAAGTAAGTTTTCAAAAGAGTATTGGTATTTTTACCTGGGGGAGATACATACAAATTAGATAGATAGATTTGGAGTTGTTGATTTGGAGTTTGGTAGTCAGGATTTCAGATTTGGTGTCTAATGATGGAGGCACATTAAAGGGGGAAATTTGGAGATTAGATTTATAGAGAATGGCTATACCTCCACCTTTTTTTGGTTTTACGGTCAAATCTAAGGATATTATAGCCAGGAGGGCTAATTTCCTGGTCTAGAGTAGATGGTTTTAGCCAAGTCTCTGTAAGACATAGACTATCAAATGAGTGCACATCAAGGAGTGCATGCAGGTGGGAAATTTTATTGTTAATACTTCTAATGTTAAGGTGAGCTATCAGGAGGGAGTTAGGTGGTTTAGTTAATGTAGAAATCATAGGCAATGTTAAATTGTCAAGGTTATTGGTATAGTCAGTATTGGGGCCAGGGTTTGGATGAATATCACCATCTAGGAGGGTGTTCTGCTAGGGATATTGTAGAAATTTAAGGATTTTGTAGAAATTATTAAAATTCTTTTTGGTAGTGAAGTAAGTAACATGGGTTGCTCTGTGATATCTTGGTAGTATATAGTTAGAGGTACAGGTTATGTTACTGTGGTTAAGGGAGTAGATGAAAGAAGATGGTAAAGTTTGTTGGAAGTGATGGTTTTGTTCAGGTAGAGAAAGATTTTCAAAGAAGGTGAGTGAGTAAGGTATGGTAAGAGAGGCTATTGTGGTAGTTAAGAGTAGTATATTTGTGAAAATAGTTTTGTGTGTTGGGGCCATAGTAATAAGTAGATATGAGTTTAGAGTAGTTTGTGTGAGTAGGTGAAGTAGAAAATAGGAGAGAGTGTTTCAAGAGATTGAGCAGGGTTTAAATTATGCAAATAAGAAATTAGTGGAGGTTGTATAGGAGGTAGATTTGGGAAGTAGTTAGTGCAGTGAATGGTTAGGGAAGGTGAGGGAGTAGTTCAAAAGAGAGTTAATTAGTACTAATTAGGAAAGAAAGAGATAGGGGAGTGGCCTGGTGATGAGGAGGTTTATGATAGGATGAGAAAAGGGGGGAGTGGTTAGTGAAGTATAAGTGTAGGACCATTGGGGGTCAGTGGGAATTGGAGGTAGGGTAGGGGAGCGGAGTGAGCCTGCAGGGTGAATGGAGTGGGGCAGACCCAAGGAAGGTAAAAGCAGTGAGAAAAACAATCAGTAAGGTAGAAGGTAAGAACAGGAGAAGGTAAGTAAAAAGGCAAAGGTTGTGAGTGTAAAGAAGAGGGAAAGAAAATGAGAGGAAACCAGGGGGAGAAAGGGTCAAAATAGGACTAGGGGTGGGAGATAGGAGGGCTTTATACAGTCATAACTTGGACGTGGCAAGCTTTAGTCATATGTGTGTTTGTTCAGAATAACTAAAGTATCACGCTACTACTATGAGCAGGTAAAAGGAAAGGCATAACAAGTTTAGTAAATATGCTGGAAAAGCAAAAGGAAAAACAAAGCTCAGCAATTGTAAAGTTTCAAGATTCATACTGTGAGGATGCTTTCACCACAGTACGTGTAGCTGTTGTGGCAATTCAAAGATGGCGTCAGGGGTTTAAAAAAGCTCTGGCAGGCCACAACTGGATGTTGGAGGGGAAGAGACGATTAATAGCCAATTAGGAGGGTTACCATGGGGAATGGCCAATTAGAGAGGTAATAGTAAATGGAGTCGCAACCCGGTTCTCAAAAAACAATCTGAGAAACAGTATGCAGGTAAGGAAATTAAGGTACACGTATAGAGTACTTTTCTATGTTCTAGTCTGTTTTTTAATTTCTAGTCTAGTAAAAAAGCTAATTTGTTTAAAAAAAAAAACAATGCCAGTCAAGAGGGTGGTAAGGGGGGGAGGAACCTAATACCAATTGTAACAATGAAAGTGCAAAACAGCTGCCGTTCTGGGTGTAGCAAAAGGTAACAGAGTTACTTATTGCTAGCTCATTTAAAAAAAACTTGTTAAATAAATGTAGCAGAGCCACAGGTATATATATATATATATATATATATATATATATATATATATATATATATATATATATATATATACAAAATCAAGAGCTTAGCAGCAGATGATGGGTATTTAAACATACAGGGTTATCCTGTGTTATCTCAGGTTGCTGCCTTATTTCAGTTCCATTCAGTTGTCTTTGTATGGATAGCGATTTAGCACTGATAGGACCTTGCAGCCATGGGCTGCTTTATGAATGTCTGGGACTGTTTTAGGGGCCAAAAAAAGCTGGGGGGTTGGGGGCTAGCAAGAGCTATGGTGCCTTCATATGGTCCTGAAATGCATTTTTTTGATTTTTTCATCCAACAATGGCCTACAAATACTGCTCAACTCTATACTCCAGTACCGGACACAGACGCCATCTTACACCAGCAGCAAACAGGAGACACGACAAACCTCACGATGTCTCGTAAAAACGTAAAAAATAAAAAATAATAAATAAATAAATGTTTCAATGTTTTATTGTTATACATACTCTGTGTCTGCCTGAGGTCACCAAAGTAAATGCCTCCTTTTAAAATTGGGTAAACCAACCAGTCTACCATCCATTTATCCAAATCCCTCTTAAAGGTGACCATATATACCGTGCACTTTAATGGTAGTCAGCTCTATCAGATGCCCACACTACTTTGTGAAGTATTGTTCAGGAAGCTGGTTCTAGGTCATGAAACAACAGCAAAATTGTTATTATTTCTTGTTTCTAAAGAATAATCATTCTGCAGAGTTTATGACGAAAAGCTGGACATTTTCCTGCAGTGGAATGTGAGAGAGGCAAAGGATGAAATATCCTACTAGAAAACACCTACACAGACTTAATTCCTGCCTGTATTAAGCAACAGAGAAATTCCAAACTAGCTTTGGAACAGTTTCCACATATTTGTGGGGACTCCAAGGCTGTTAGAAGGTACTGTACACAGACACACTGTATATTTTTTTTTCTTTTCTTGAAAGATCTCTTGGTGAAGTTACTGATGTAAGAAGAGCCTGCACCACTATTTTTTCTGTATCTGTGTGTATATATATATATATATATATATATATATATATATATATATATATATATATATATATCCCTTCTCATACTTTGACCATATCATCGAATTTCATTTTCGTGAGATGAAAATCATGAAAATGAAATCCAGAACAATACATTTTTTTCCCAGGGCAAGGAAACACTTGCCCAACATGTCCTTTTCTACACTGTAGTGTGATCCAAGAGTTGGTATATATAGTTGGGCGTGTGGGAGGCAAAGCCCCCACATTGAGTGGTGTAGGGGGTATAGCCCCCACCTAGGTAGGTTTTATTTAATCAGGTGTGTGTTTCATTAAAGTTTCGGCAAGTGTTTACTTGCCCTGGGAAAAATTCTCCATTCGGATATTTCATTTTAGCAATTTCCGTCTCGCAAAAATGAAATTTGATGATATGGCTGTTTGAGTAATAGAAGTATATCCGTATATACATAGATACATATATATATATATAGAGAGAGAGAGAGAGAGAGAGGGATACAGTATGAGAGAGAGGAAGGAAGAATTACAGTCTTAAAACACACTGGAGACAGATGTATGAAATAAACACAAATTAATTTGAATAATGAAATGAAAACATTAATTCTAAATATATGTATACCATTTACATTACCTTTTATGTGGGATTCAAGACCCACAGCGGTAACTCCACCAAGTTTATTTCATACAGACTTAGTCCCACACAGCCATTCCAGCAGCTAGGCTATAAAATAAAAGTCATGGCTGCAGAAATTGACTAGGCTTTCATTATAGTTCCACACCAAAGCCTTTGCCTAATTTTTCTTCCAGTGCCAGGAACTGCAAGTCTTAAGGCAGAGCCCCTATTCTCTCAAACAAGGAACCAGCTTCATGATTTCTACTTTTCAAGCTAGAGCCTTTTATACACCACTAAATAGGTAGTATGTTTCTACCTATTCTAGCTAATGCAATTACCTAGCTAACGTTTATGGTAACTTAAAGACAAAGGGTATATTTAAAGGCATAGTCCCCATATTCCACATAAAAGAAAGCAGAGCTGCCTCATTCCCAGCACGAAAGCAGCAGTAAGATATAAACAACCCCAAGTGTTAATATTAATCAATCTAAGCCTATAGCTGACAGTTTTTTGGAATGGTTGGAGTGATTCTGCCCAGTAGCACAACCTTGTACTGTCATGCTGTTGTTTACTCAGCCATTATAATGGGACATGATCTGTCACTTTCTTAAAATGTCTGCCTAATAAATAGTACTTTAATATATTAAAGGCTAGCTTCATAGCTAATCATGTTCCTTCACTGGCTGCAATGGCTGAAATGGTTGAGTGTTTCTTCTCAGCAATGTTTAACTTTTTTTTTAATGTCTTTATTTAATATAACATTTTACATGTGAAATGTATGTATGAGTAATACAGTTCAAGAAAAACAACAATTCAAAACTGCTGTCTAATACATGAATTTCCTACCAAGTCAAGTTTCATTTATCTAAACACTGAATAATATGAGACGGCAAGCATATTTTAAAGATCAAATGCAAACAGTCAATCGCCATAAAAATAGTTGTTTACCCCTACCATGCACACTTACCATGCCTGTGATATTGTTTTTAATTGTCATAGTGTGCAAAAAATAATTTTAAACTATCCCACATCACCAAAGACACTTCCGGTATCCTCTCAGCTATCAAACAGGAAGTCACGTTTGTGAGTGTAGTGCTGGCATCAATGACTGGAGTTCATGTAAAGGTGAATCAGGAAGGTTCTTTCCTGATTCATGCTTGTTTACAGCATGTTCTGAAATCGTTTAGTTTTTAAGCAGTACATAATTACTTTAGTGCTTTCTTAGGTCTTGCAATGTCTTCTGACTGATTTTTATGAGGAAGAACCTCTGTCATGCATAGATTATAGGTACATCAAGCCCTATGCATTTGGACCTTGAGTAAGTGTGCTGTTTAGTGAGGAACCCATTTCTGATGGGTCGAATAGATGGCTGTGAAGGAGATCAGGGAACCAGTCCGTGTATGATGTTGGCCATTGGTAAATTTCTATATCTGAGTTTGCTGTCTGCAATAGAGGATAACAGTCAAGGGTATATTTAAATAATGACTGTTTTTACGAGATTAAGTCATCACCAGTTGACAGCAATTCAGAAAATGAAAAATCAGTTTGACTGGGGATAAACATTGTACGTCTTTTGTGTACAGTATGTGTTTATCAAACACACTTTTCCTGATGTTCTCCATGCTTTAAAAGACTGACTAGTAATAATATCTGAGGCACTTCTTCAGTTTAATTAGGTGAAAGCTGAAAATAAATTACTGAATTTCTCTGCAGCACCACTGGTAACAGATGAAGTTATTGTGAGCTTTGTGATGCATAACTGCGAACTGATGAATTTCCAGAAGTTTTGTAGTGACTTCTAGGTATGTCCTGCTGACTGATGAAGATGTTTTTCCACCAGGATCACAGTACTTTATAATTATTGACACAGTTGCTTATACTTATTGAGAAGGACTTGTATTTTATTTATTTTAAATGCTTTCAAAACACGGCACCTCCAAGCCATTAACAGTTTAAGTGTAAGAGCTATCTGCTTTTGTGAACTGATTTTTAGGTGCACTTTCTTCTGTACCCATTGACTTCACAGCTTTAAAAGCATAGCAGGGACCATCAAAAGCACAGCAGAGGATCATAAATCATAGCACATAAACTCTCTTTCTGTAGCAATTTACACCACTGTGGATGTTGGCATACTTTTGCCACCTTGAGGGGCACAATCTATGAAATTAGGACTCTTGTGGGGCTTCAAAATATATAGCTACAAATCTTCCCAGCATTTTTCAATACTATTATCTGCTAACTTCAGTAAAACACCAGGTTTTTCAACCCAGCCCCGTGGCATACAGTGAAAAAACATTCACTGTGACCCAGCGCTCTCTACTTTGATTAGCTCACAGGAAACAAATTGAGTTTATATAAATATACACACACCCATACACACATATATATATATATATATATATATATATATATATATATATATATATGTCAACACGACTATATATACAAACAATATATATATATGTGTGTGTGTGTGTGTGTGTGTGTGTGTGTGTGTGTGTGTGTGTGTGTGTGTGTGTATATACACACACACACACACACACACACACACACACATATGTGTATTTATACGGTAAATGGCATGGCAGACACCAGTCCATAATCACCTGTACATACATTTATGATGCATTTATTTTGTCATACACAGAATTGCTTACAGACAGACAGACAGACACACACACACACACACACACACACACACACACACACACACACACACTATATCTGTAGTATAGTCTTCACTTCTAAATGAAATGTAATTAAAATTAAAACATAAAAAAGTTGAAACTGATGATATAAGGTTTGTGAAGTAAATCATAGAAGAACTAATGAGCAGGACTGTAAATGAAGTAATCTGGCATGTCTGATTAAGGAAAAATAAGGTAAAGTAGTTATTATGTATGTGATGTTAACAATTTATTTAAATCAGCTTCCATAATTTTCATCCTAATGCAACAAAACTGAGATCTGACTATAAGTCTTACCACAGTCTCCATAAAATGTACCTTATCAGCTATGTGGCTTTATAATTATTAAAATGAATGTGAGAGCGTTTCAACTACAACCATGAAATTACTAAATAGAAGTGACTGCTCAGAAAAGCACAAGGTTCCTCAGTATAAACAGTATCAGGTGACCAAAGTATAAAAGGACTTTAATGGAAACTAAAAAAAACAATAAAATCAATCTCTACATGCAACAGATTAAGCGCTTTCATCCACTCATAATGTGGACTTCATCAGAATACGTTGCATACTCTGTAATTGATTTAAATAACATTTCACTTAGCGCCAATGGATTAGACCAATAAAAAACTTCCTAAAACTATTAAAGCAACACACCACCACTTGACTCCACACATAATCATATACATTAATACATTATATTTCAACCATTGCGTAAATTACAGTAAATGAGATGGTATATTCCTTATCAATAAATATTAGTTAATTACATTCCAGTAACTGTTAGAAGCTTTTGTAATGATAAAATTTTAAAAATTGTCGAAGCCCTTATGTCCAGACAGATTTGCAACTTTATACGCGTGCCTGCAAAACCGGCTTAATAGGGATAGGATAGTTTTTTATTGGTCCAACCCATTGGCACTAAGTGAAATGCTATTTAAATCAATTACAGAGTATGCAACGTATTTTGATGAAGTCCACATTCTGAGTGGATGAAAGCACTTAATCTGTTGAATGTAGAGATTGATTTTGTTGTTTTTTTAGTTTGCATTAAAGTCCTTTTATACTTTTGTCGCCTGATACTGTTTATATTGAGGAACCTTATGCTTTTCGGAGCGTTCACTTCTGGTTTAGCTTTATAATTATATTATCCGGGGCAAGCAGTTAAACACTACAGCGACACAAGTTCATTATCAAAATAGAAATACTTCAGAGTTTTATGAAACTTGTCATTCCCTTCTGTAAATAACAACAAAGAAGATATTACATTCTTCATAGGTGATTGAAATGCTGAGGTCAGTTGTTAAAGTACAAGTGGAATAATAGGCCAGATTGGCTGTGTGGTACAAAAGGACGTGGGCAGTACACTAGTGTGATTATGTCAAGCCCCATTATAGAAATGGAGTAAAAGAGGCAACCTGTAAATGTGAATCAGAATATACCCATTGTGGTGCTTTGCTGAGGCATGACCGTACTTTGCCCTACATACAAGTCATCCACTTGTTCATTTCCTGATGTTCAACTGGATGCTCTCATAATGGCAGGTGGTGCTTTGGAAAGTGTGAGATGATGGCAATAGTTTTTGAGAACCACTGCTGTTGCTGCTGGTACTACAAGTTTGTCAGGGAGAAGTTTGCAAACTCGACATCCATAGACTGCATCACTGACCTGCAGGACTTTCAGAATGTATGTTTGGATGAGGACTGTTAATGTTATCATAATGAGATTACATTGAGGTAGGTGGACCCATAGGTGACGAAGAGCCTATGAGTGATTAAGTGTCTCTTTTCTCACATCAGGCATTAGTACTTGTGTACAGCAGTGATATAACAATTTGTGTTTACAAAGAGGTTGAGGTAAAGCTCCTATGGTATAGCAAAGAGTAAGCATCACTCAGCACCATTTCTATTTGGTTTTACACTTGGGCCACGCCAATGCTGAAGTGTCAAAGTAGTGGGCAGAAATAACCTGATATAGCCAAGTTAGTATTACAATTTATCCCAACATCACTCAGTACTATTCCACTAATGTACATTGTTAGCATGCTCAAGTCCCACTACAGTCACTGCAAGCAGTGTTTGGCAGTATTCCAATACAAGTATTTCTTCCAGTTATTCTGCGGAGTCATATCAGGCATCAATTAATGCCTTGATTTTACTCAGGCTTTATTCAGTCACTTATACAACATGTCATGTCTTTCTTGTAGTCCCTTGTGCTACACATACTACAGTTCATTTGTTTAATGAGTCTGGCATCACCTTGGTGGTGGAAATAGATGAATTCGGCCATCATGCGTAGTTGTTGCTATCCATCACTACTTTCCTGCCCCATCTACACTGGCTTCAAAGACACAAGCTGTGAGTTTTACACATGTATCGTAACTATTCACACTTCTACTAAATAACAATGGTCCTTGAAATATCTATTAACTAACACTGAGCAATGAATAGCACTGCATTCACTACACAGCTAAGTAAATGTTTTGCAGCTAAGCGACTGCTTTCTAGGAACTGCTGCAGCCAATGATTTCTCAGTCATATTTGCTGGTAGCTCATGAAATCATAGTGCCGCATCCAAGTGTTTTAGTTGCTTAATCCTAGTGCTGTCTGCAGTTGTGCAACATTGCCTGAACGTATTTACATGTATTCTTCTAAAACCATGATCTGTGCAAGTTATTGAAATATTTCTTCTTAATGGTTGCTTGTTTGACAAAACAAATGCATTATCACTTGGCTTCTGTCTGACCGTGCAGTTCAAGAGGCATTAGTAGATGTTCATATAATATAGCAATAACCCACGCCTGGGTGTGGGTAATGCTAAATTTACCCACGGTTGGCATGGTTTGTTCCCGAGGGCGAAGCCCGAGGGACCAAACAAAGCCAACCATGGGTAAATTTAGCATTACCCACACCCAGAAGTGGGTTATTGCTATTATACCATGACATTATTTAAGAAAAGAAACTATTACTTTTCTTAAATAATGGCATAGTATAATGCCTGTTTATTGCCCTTCCGCAGATGTCTGGCATCCGTGGCAGTTCTGATGTACTGCGCCGCGCAGTACATCAGAGTTGTGCAACGGAGAAAGCAAGATCTCCGTTGCTTTTTTTTTAGTGTTTTGCTATGTTAAATGAGTTTAACATAGCGAGACAGTTTTAAAATAAGCAACGGACATCTCCGCTTTTATTTTAAACTGTCTCGCTATGTTAAACTCATTTAACAAAGCGAAACACTAAAAAAAAACAACGGAGATCTTACTTTCACCGTTGCTTTATTTTAAAACACTGCCTCGCTATGTTAAATGGGTTTAACATAGCGAGACAGCTTTAAAATAAGCAACGGAGATCTCCGTTGCTTATTTTAAAGCTGTCTCGCTATGTTAAACCCATTTAACATAGCGAGACAGTGTTTTGAAATCGAGTTATACTAATGGAAAACAGTCCGGCGACGGACCTTTTCCATTAGTATAACTCGATTTACAACGGGCACGCTGGCCAATCAGCGTGCACGTTTTGGGGGGATCATGGTATAATATTGATTTATGTTGTCATAAGTTTCATATTTCTGTAACTATCACAACCTAGTGATATTGACAGAATTGTTAAGCCTCATATGAAACTGTCATCTGTACGAAGAAAATGCTGTTGATAACATGTGTGTGATTTGAATGGTTGCTGAGATATTTTAAGTTGTTTGCAAAATATTATTTTGTTTACCATGACTTATAAAATCCAGTTTAAGACCTATAATCTAAGGAATATTACCACTATAAAATATTTTTTTGGCTGAATAATTTGCCATTTATGTTTCTTTAGCTCCCACTTCTATGGTTTCAGAAATATTAACATTTGTTTGAAATGTGAGAACATATTTAAGGTCCGCCCATTGGAAGTTACAGTGCAAACTTCCCCTGTTCCGTGGGAGGGAATGAGTTAAGGAATGTTTTTGTTGTTGCATAATTGTATTTTTTTCTCAGACTACTGCTTAATTTTATTATTAGCAACAGTGACCAGTAAGGGAGAGTATATAACAAAAGAAAAAGGTACATTGAAAAACTTTTGTATTTTCACAGTAATACAATTACAGGTATAAACATATGTCACAGTATTGTTGCTTTTCTAAGGAATATACAGATTCAGATTGAAAAATGCCACATATTGTCTGCGCTACCAAATAGGACCTGTGTATTGCACATCTGCAGTTTGTAGTTAATCTCAGACACCATTAGTGCCTGCGTAATGAAACCTTATAGTCTGTCATGCCAGTCTCTGTGTGCATCACAGTACCTCCTTATACTGAGTTAATAAAATGCCTTACCTAGGAGCAATCCCATTCAATGTTTGATGAAAACAGTTCATGTGCACAGTGTTCATACATCCACAGGGTCGTGATTTTTCTTCCATAACTACAAACAATGGAAAAATGATTGGCAGTTGCTGTGCCATTTGCCATATCTGCAGTGATATCAAAACTGAAGTAACATCCATTGCTCTCCATGTTATAAGTATAGGACCATAGCCATGACAAGTCAACTTGCAGAAAAATAATGAGACTCATCACATCTTTGATGAAACAATCGTCCCGCAAAGACTGGCAATAAAGCATTCAATTTCCAGCCATCGTGTTCTGAGGTTGCCAGATATAAACTGCCCACCCAGAAATGTTTATTTCCAGATGCAATTAAGAACATTTTTTATTTGTTTTTGCAATGTTACAAGTCGTAGCTGATAACAGCTAATTGTGCATTCTTCATTCCCATCTGTTACAGTTAAATACCATTCCAATCATAAATTGTTGTCTATTCTGCTTTTCCTAATTGCTACTTCGCCATTTGCATTTTAGTTCGTTCATGCAAAAGATAGAACAGGATAATATTTTTTCCCCATCTCAAGTCTTTAGTAACACAGTTTTTGCTGAGAACCACTGTATCAGTAGACATTAACAGTTGTTAGATCCCTCTTGAACTAAAAATCTTCTTGCATGATCGGACGTACCATGTTCGAAATCATAACAGTAACTCTGTCTTTGTGTAATGCTGATATTGCTGTGCCAGTGGTGGTAATGCTGCTGAGCACTGTCGACTTTGTGGTGTGGTGAATTAATGCAACGGGAATCATTGTCACCTTGTGAAAACTGTATTCTTTAATGTATTGATGTAACCTGCAAGAGTCCAACGTAGAGTAAGATAGCAGAAAAACATGGCAGGCATGACACTTCCAAGAATGCAAATAGAAGCAACATTATATGGCTGCATGGTAGGACACAAACAGACTTGATGTATCAAATGATCAACTTCCACAAGCAGCGTCAACTGTTTACCATAAGTCAGCAGTGACTTAACTTCCTTCAAAACTGGATCTCCGTCACAACTTTACAGGTGTGACACTACCAATTGAAGATCTCCAGAAAAGGTACATTTTTGTCTTCTACTTGAGTTCTCATTAAAGTGGAGAGCAGCCAGAAGTAACCTTGGATAGAAAAAGGTATGGAAGAGTGTAAGTTTCATTTCCTCATGTTCATTGATTACTGTCCAAGTATAGCTTGGTAAAAGAAGTGGATCATCTTGGGTGCAAAGAAAGTCACAAATCTATTGAAAGCTTCTAGTGTAGCTGTCTGTTTAGCTGGTGAAATCCAAGCAATGTTGCATGCCACTACAATTGACTCCAACTTCTTGTACATGCAACTGACTACCTGCAGTAAAGAAAAGACCAAAGTTTATAATATGAACACTAGTAAGATATTTGCACATGAGTGTGTGTATCGACTTACTGAGTGTCCTTGCTTAGGTAGGCTTACCTTTCATCATCCATGCTCAGTCCTGAAGATCGCCATGCTCAAAATGAGGCAACAGTGGGTCGTGACTGCAATGAATGTTGCAGATATTATTAAGTAACGAAGCCCATTTAACCTGAACAAGTGGTCCATTCCCTGTACTGGTTGATGTACACCAATACAGGTGATTTCTGATAACCTGAGATCATTGTCTAAGGAGAGCACATCCATGCAATTTTGACTTTTGGTCCAATTCTTTCTTGATACCTGTGTTGGAAGAAGGAGAAATTATCTCAGTCATAATCTTTCAAGTCATAGCAATGTTAATAACTAATGACAGCAGTGAGTATTACCTGATGTCTATGCTTTGCATTGTGCTAGCAATTAAACCAGTGCCTCACATCAGGCTTGTTAATGAGCAAGTACATCAGCACCACACAACAATGGTCAGTCGTAATACTTGCTATGTGGATATTGATTAAAGTTAGTATTTAATGGCGATCACTTCAGTACTTCTAATTCCATCACATTAAAGTTTTTCACTTCATTGCTCCAAAAAATAATAATCACAGATGAAACATCCTGCTGGGCACATGCAAACATACCAAGCAATGCAAAGATTGTTGCACTCTTACCTGCATTAACTAAATTCTTTTGACTTTCCTTGCCTCCAGATCAGTACGGGAGTATGACCTATACTTTGCATTTTGCCCAGGTGAACAGTAACAAGCATCACCACTTAAGTGCACTATGTGGTCACAGAGTGCAAGCAGCAACTTTTACTGCTCTTCCTGACAGACATTTGGTATTTATGGGAAAAGGGAGCAGGTCCGGATCAAGTGATATGTGCGAAGGAGCATGTGGCTATGTTCACTGTGCAGAACACATTCAGTATTCTCTTTATGCTTGCACAACACATGGCTGAGTGTCCACTATTTGGCTGTGACCATTATGCACACCTGCAGTAAGACTGCAAAGGAGCATAGCAAATGGTAAATGTACACCTCACAGGAGGAATGGCATATCATACATGTTGTCAAGCACTGCAAACAGTGCCCTCTCAAACAATAGAAAGGCGAGTTGCTTATGTGCTGGCAAGTTACTCTGTAATGCTATGTATCTAAAAGTGTAGAAAGGTACGTAAGATTAGGACAGTGTAGTGCAGTGAATGGAAAGTCAGGAAAATTCAAAATGCACTCATGATGGCTTACCATGACTCAATCACATGGCCACTGTTAACCTCTGTCGGTCTTTCACCATCCTCTGTCCAGTCTAGATCACTGCTATCTTCTGGATCAGAAACAGAGTCAGAGTCTATACTTTCTTCTGCAAAAGTTGTGATGTACTGTGCTCTGGGGCTGTGTTCTTCAGTGTTTGACAGTACAGCATCAGTCTGTGTTGCTTGAGTTTGGCATATAACATGTGTGTAAAGATTCACTTGAATCCTTCTCTGCACCCCAAGTTGCAAGGTTAGAGTTTTCCTTGACTGGTGACCACTTATGGCTTGTCTCATGTCACTCTGTGTACATCTACATCACAGGTCCTGTAATAACATTACAACAATACAGTATTAAAAAATATAACATGCTGCAGAAAAGTTGTGAATTGAAATCAGAACAGAAGATATAAGCAAGTAACACACAGGTCTCATTGTTTGCGTAGATCAGTGACAGCGAACCTTTTGTGCCAGGAGCTTTTGACACGCCAAACCCAAAATAATTCAGTGCACTTCACATGAGCAATGAATGCAAAAGCAGTGTCTTTTGCAGCACGGATGTTGGTGATTGCTGATATGTCACCCAAAACATCATGGCGTGTGTCATGTTTGACAAGTGTGTCATAGGTTCGCCATCACTGGCATAGATGATGTGATCTTGTTTGGAAGTATGACAGCTATTTTATGGGCACAGTAGTTGTGGTCAAAATCACTGTTTATCAATTCAATGCACTCATTTCTTTCTTCAAAACAACGCATTGTCATTTCCTCCATTTGAATGTGTACTCCATTTGCAGTGGCTTCTTCTGTAAGGGCCATTACATAATAATCATCAGCCTTGACCTTTTCCCGTTCTGATGTAATCATTCTGGCATTGCGAAATAGCTGTGCTAAGACAGAGAAAATTTACAATAGTTGAATGAGGATCAATTGGGAAGGTTTTCATCCATCTTATTAGCAGTTAATCTATAAGGATGTTGAATGTATGTGTACCTACAGATGCTGTGTTTTCTGTAGCATGGATGTATTTTTGTGTGAGGTTGTCAGCTTGAAAAAGAAAATACTTGGGCACGCCTCTGGCTTCATTCAACATTGCTATGGTGTAAACCCTGTGGAGTCCAACACTAGCTATGATATTACAAACTGATATTCCTCAAACTGTTCTGTACAAGTCCAAGTGTGGTCATTTGTCCATCCCTCATGTTTTACTGCTTCTGTCCATTGCTGTCA